>NW_023640137.1:0-7500 GCF_015228065.2 Penaeus monodon
TAAATTTTCCCAAAGAGATCTCACTTGCCCCTCCTCAGCCGGCCCTACACTAAAGGGGATCTTTCTCTCTCCGTCGCCCTTTCACCCTCTCAAATGAAAGGGTAATCTTTCGCCAGGGAACACTCTCCGTCGCAAAACCCGGGCCATACCGCCCTCCCCCCTACCTCGAAGGTGGGCACCTATGCTGTCCTTTTCCCCCCTGTGATAAGCAGTACTTTGGCGAGACAGGCGCCATCTCACTAAGGTCAAAAACAAAAAAACGCCCTATTTTGCCATCAGTGGGACACAGGCCAGGAGATGGACTGGTCAGCGGCGCGAATTGTCTTTTCCCTTCCGCTGATGTCCACGCCCGCAGACTGGGTGGAATCCCCCTAATAAAGCTGGGTGCCTAATTTCAACTTCAACAAACGGCTTTCTCCTGCTGATAGTCTCCCCGCTTCCCACATCCTCCCCTTTTCCATTATGCCGCCACCCCGGGGTATAGTCCGCGCGATCCTCCGATCTGACTGACCTCCCTTCGCTTCCATTCTTCTGTCCTCACCTGCCCAGTGTTACCGTGTTGCCCTCCTCTCTCTGTTTTATACCTCCCCCTCTCCCTTCCTCTTCAGGGCCTGAAGATGGATCCAGGTGGATTTCCAACTGGGAGTCTTATTTCATTAAATCTAGATTTACAATTTGGTTTTTCTACCATAGTATCAATACGGAAGAGTGTTTACCATTCATATATAAAATATATATTATATATAAAATTTTATATAAAATATATATATTATATATATATTTTATTGTTGTGTGTGGTGTGTGTGTGTGTGTGTGGTGTGTGTGTGTGTGGTGTGTGCGAGTGTTTGTGTGTGTGTGTTTTGTTGTGTGTGTGTGTGTATACAAATTTATATATATATTGTATTGTATTTTAGATAAAGGCCCCGGTGGCCGAATGGTTAGAGGGTCGGACTCAAGACTGTCTCGACGGTAATCTGAGTTTAAGGGTTCGAGTCACCGGCCGGCGCATTTTTCCCTTGGCAGGGAACTTCACCTCGAATACCTACCCAGCCACTGGTTTGGGCCCAACCAGCCCAAGTCATGCTGGTCCCAAGCCCGGATAAAATAGAGAGAATGTTACCTAAAAAAGGTAACACCGGCACTCTCCGTGGGGAAAGGGAAATGGGGACCTACCACTTACTCACTCCAAGAGCATCCACAACATGAAAAAATACAATTAAGTATCATGCTGTGACCACGGCGGGCTCAGACATGAACCTACCGTTAAAAGAAGAAGATCTATAGATAGATAGATAATACATGCGTACATACATTTCATATATATATATAATTATTATATATTTTATATATATATATATATATAGTATATATATTGTGTGTGTGTGGTGTGTGTGTGTGTGTTTTGTGTGTGTGTGTGTGTGTGTGTGTTGTGGATGTATGTATATATACATACATATTTATATATATTGTTTTTTTCAATTGAAACACCGTTGTTTATATGAGCAGCCTAATTCGAGGTATAACTGAGTATTATGTAACTGTACCCGAGGGGACTGAACATAAAGAAGATTGGAGATTTCCGCCCCGACCGCTGTGAGGTGTACAGAAGAGTACCCTTAGTGAATACAACAGTTAGGGGACTATTTTTTCCTAGAATTTCTCTCACCCCTTTTCTGATAGATTATATCTATCTATCTATCTCTCTCTCTATTTTATTATATATGTAGACAGGAAAATAAATTTTTATACATAATATGAGAGAGATAGATAAATTATATCTATCTATATATGTTTTATATATAATATATAAAATTATATAATATATTTTATATATATATATATATGTATTTGTGTGTTAGTGTGTGTGTGTGTGGTGTGTGTGTGGTGTGTGTGTGTGTGTAAGGGGAAAAATTTTTAAAAAGGGGGTACCCTATAATTTTAAGGGCCCCCAAAAAAAAAAAACAAATTAAGTTCTGCGTACCGCGGGGTCGAGCCCCTTGCTTGTGGGATATAAACTCTACATTTTCCCAAAAAAATATTGTACAAATAAATAAAAATAAAATAAATTTTTGGGGGTTTTGGTGGGGGTTGGGGGTTTTTTTTTTGGGGTTTAATGAATAAATAATATTTTTAAGTTTTTTAAAATGAACACCTTTTAAAGAGACCTTTTTTGATAATGATAAAATGAACTTCCCTAAAACAAAAAAATTAATTTTTATTAAGAAATATTGTGTGGGTTGGGGTTTTTTTTGTTTTTTGTTGTCTGAGATTATTTTATTTTTAGCTTTTTATTTTTTAATTGCCCCGGGTTAAAGTATCGAAAAAAAGAAAAGAAAATTTACTAAAAAATTTAAAAATTTTTTTTAAAAATTTAAAATTTAAAATATTTATGATTTTTTGGTTGTTTTGGGTTTTTTTTGTTGTGTTTTATTTATATTTTTATTATGTAAAAAAAGATACTAAAATTTGTCCCAAAAGAAAGAAATGAACACATTAATAATGTAAATAAAAATTTTTTTTATTAAATTTTTTGTTTTTTGTGTGTGGGTTTGTTTGTGTGTGTGTGTGTGTGTGTGTGTGTGTGTTGGGGTTTGGTTTTTGGTGGTTGTGGTGTGGGGGGGGGTTTTTTTGCTCCGGAGAAAGTGAAAATTATAAATAATAACCCCAAAAATTTTTAAAATTATTGAAAAAATTTTATTTTTTGTGTGGTTTGTGGTGTGTGTGTGTGTTTGTGGTTTTGGGGTGGTTGGGGGTTGTGTGTGGTGTGTGTGTTGTGTTGGGTTTTTGTGTGTGTACTGTTTATATATATTAAATTTTTTTTTATATATTTTTAAATTTTTATATATATTATATTTTAAAAAATAATTATTATTTTTTTTGGTTTGTTTTTGTTTTTTTTGTTTTTTTTTTTTTTTTTTTTTGGTTTGTTTTTAAATAATATATAAATATTTAAAATTTTTAATATAATATATATATATATAAGATATTATATATTTTTTTTATACTTTAACATAATATATATTATAATTATATTATTTTAATATATATATTTATATAATATTAAAATTATATATACATAATACAAACCCAAAACCCAAACCCACCCTATATATATTTTATTATAATATAATATATATATCCTATATTATACCACCCCATCCTAATTCCCCCCAATTTTTAGTAACATATCTCCTACCCCCAACCCCCACCATTTTAAAAAAAAATAAAAACCCCATGGACAATATCCCTTTCCCCTATTTGGCGATTCCGGAAATTTGCAAGCAGTCCCAGCCAGTTTTACGGTTTTACCCAAGGGACACGGGGTTCCCCCAAGGGTCCCCCATAGGGAGGGATTGAAAAAAAAAGGGCATGGCGAACCCACCGGGAAAAGCCCGGGTTTTCGTTCCCCCAAGGAAAACGGGCTGCAAGGCCAAAAAGGGCAGTTTGTTTTCCCAAGGAAAGAACTCCAAAGCCTGGAAAAGATTCAGGTTCTTTCCAACCACCCTCTGACCCCCCGGTTTTTGAAAACCGGGTTGGCCTCGCTAAAAGATCAAAACTTTTGTAATCTCCCCCCGGGGGGAAATCGACTAAACCGGGTTCCAAAAGGGCCCCCAAGTCCTATCTTTCGGGGCCAAGACCCTACCGGTTTTCCCCTAAAGGCCCCCAAAGTACCCGGCTAAAAGGAAACAAAAGGCCCCAAAAAGGGGGGCAAGGTAAACCAATTTCCCATTTTTTGCCCACAAAAGGGCTGAACTTCCCCGTTTCCTCCACACTAAAAATTTGGTGAAGGCCCAGCCGCCCCCCCCCTGAAAAAGGGGAAAAAAAGCGCCTCCCCCCCCAATTACAGATTTCCCATCCCCAAAACTTGCTTTCAGCCAAAAACTGTTCAAACCCTATTCGGAAAACCCTGGTCCAGGACCATACCCCCTTTTCGATGAGGTCAAGCCCCCCCCCAATTAGCGGCCCCAAACTCAACCAGAACGTCATTATTTGAGGTAAATCCGTTTGGGGGCTTTCCCCAGATGGATGCCCGTTTCAGAAAAGTGGGGGGAAACCTTTTCGATGTGGGCATGAAACCCAGGTATGCGTTTTTCCCCAACGACCCCCTTTTCCCCCCGGGGGAGAAGCCCCCCACAGGAGAAAAAAGATCAAAGGGCGGGCGGGGACTGTATGCAGGCCCCGACCCCCAGCCTTTAGCATTCAGCAGGAATCCCCATATGGGGGGCCCACTTTCATTTAAATGGAAACCCAACCTTTTTGGGGGTAGGGTTTCCTGGGGGGGGTCCCCCCAAGGCCTGAAATCGCATCCCAAGAAACGTTGGGGGTCTCCCTGGTAAACCCTTTAAATACTAAGCCCCGCACGAACCCCCATGACTGGATGACCCGCCATCCGCTGTGGGGCCTGCGTCACTGTGGGGAGGGTTTAGATTTCATTTTTTCTCGGGGTTGGTACCCAGAGCAAAGGGTCATTTCCAAAAAATGGCCTACGATCTCCTCAGCAAGATTCCTAAAATGTTCCTTGTCCTTCTCAGCGGCCAACCCCTAGCACCGGAAAAACGCAAGTTTGATTCCCATTCAGCTCCCTTGCACACCTTCAGGGCGTTTTCCCTCCAGGGAGGGAAATTTCTCCCTTCCCCTCGGGCGTACCCATGGACTTGAGCTTTTACAGAGAACTGGGTCATCAGGTTTTTTGGTTTGTGATCGGTCAGCATGCCGTGGGACCCACGGCACACTCCCCTCCCTTATCTGTCCGGGTGAAAAAAATTAGGTGGCACTGAGGGACGGGGAGTTTTAAAGTGGACCGCGGGGTAGCCAAAACCACCTAGGGTCGGTGCCCAGAACTCGGCACCCCGGTAAACCCCGTCTAGGCCCCCCCATGGTCTCGTTGGGCATTCCTTCCCCTGTCCCCATCCGCCAGCCCGGTGGGTTGGACCGGGGACCGGGGAAACCCCATTCTCTGCACAAAAATTCCCGGGGGAAACTACCGGGCCTTGGGGCCCCCACCCTGACGACATCTCGTGCCCAGCAGGGCATCGTCAGCCACAATGCTTTTGGGCGTAGAAGCCTCTTTCACCAATTAATAATATATAAAAATTTATAATATATATATAATATTATATATATTAATTATAACAATATACAACAATTATTAAAAAATATATATAAAAACCTACACCACACACACACACACACACCCCCCACACACACACCATATATATATATTTTATATAATAGATAAAATAGTAGTGTGTAGATTGATAAACCCCACACACACCCCCCACACACACACACACACAACACACACAAAAAAAAAAATATTTATATTATATATATTTTAATATTTTTTTTTTTGTGTGTGTGTTGTGTTGGTGGGTTTTTTTGTGGGGTTTTGTATAAAAATTTAATATTTAAATGTTTTTTTTTAATATAAAATTTATATTATATAAAATTTATATTTTATATTTTATATTATATTAATATAATTTAAATATTTTATAATATTTAATATTTAATTTAAATTTATATATATAATAAAATTATATATATATATATAATTTTATATATATTTTTTTTTTTTTTTTTTTTTTGTTGTGTGTGGTTGGTGTGTTTTGTGTGTGTTGTGTGGTGGTTTGTTTTGGGGTTGTGTGTGTTGTGTGTGGTTGTGTTTAAATTTTAAATTTTACATGTGTTTGGGTTTTTTTTTATATATATTGTATTTTATATATTTATAATATATATTATTTTATATTATATATTATATATATTTATAAAATTTTTAAATTTTATCATAAATTATATTTTTTTTTTTTTTTTTTTTTTTTTTTTGGTGGTGGTGTGTGTGTGTGGTTGGGTGTTTTGGGGTTTGTTGTGTGGTGTGTTTTGTGGTGTTTATTTTTAAATAATAAATAATATAATTTTTGTTTTGGGGTGTGTGGGGTTTGGTTTTTTTTTTTTTTTTAATTAAAATTATATTTTGTGTGTGTGGTGGTGTGTTTGTGTGGTGTTGTGTGGGTGTTTTGTGTGTGTGGTGTTTTTTTTTTTTTTTTTGTTTTTATAAAACCCTTTTTTTCTAAAATATTTAATTTTATATATTTTTAAAATTTTTTTATTTTTAATTTTTTTTTTTTTATTTATATTGTTTATTTTAAAATTTTTTTTTTATTTATATTTAAAATATATATAAAAAATAAATATAAAATAAAAAAAAAAAATTAAACAAAAAACCCAACAAAACTCCCCCCACCCCCTTCCCCCTCCCTCATCCTCTCTCTCTCTCCTTTTGTTTTTTTATTCTTTTTTTTTAAATTAATATAAAATATATATTTTATATTATATTATATTTCTTTTTTTTTTTTTTATAAAAAACCCCCTCCCCCGAACACACACACACACACCACACCAACACACACACACACACACACCAAACAAAAAAAAATTAAATTTGGTTTTTAAATATTATAAAAAAAATTATATAATTTTAATAATTTTAAATATAATATATAAAATTATATTAAAAATTATAATTATATAATAAATAATATATATATAATAAAAATTTAGATAGATAGAAATAAAAATAAAATAATATTAATTTATATTTTAATTTTTAAAATTTATTATATAATATTATATTAAATATAAAATTTTTTTAATTATTTTTATATATATTATATAAAAATATAATATATATATATATTATATAGTATTCATATATTAAAATAAATGTACATATTTAATAAACATATTATTTTATATTATTTTATATTATATATTTTTAATATATATAATTTTGCCGCGGTGCCGAGGGGTTAGAGCATCCGACCCCAAAAACTGCACGATCCCAATCGAGTTGGGAATTCGATCCTGGCCCCGCATGTTTCCCCCGGGGAATGAACTTCACCTCAATTTCCTACCCAGCCATTGGGGGGCCAAGTCCCAGTCAGTGTGGCCCAAGCCCCGGGTAATAAGGAAGATTCCCAAAAAAGGGAACACCGGGCCCCTCCGTGGGGAAAAACTGGGGGCCCCCACCACGACCACTCGAAGGATCACAAAATGAAAATCAATTAAGTATCATGCTGTGACCACGGGGGCTCAAACTAACTACCCTAAGAAAAAAAAAAAAAAAAAAAAAAAAAAAAAAAAAAAAAAAAATAATAATATATATATATTTTATTTTATAATATTATTGTGTGGTGTGTGGGGTTTTTGGTTGTGGTGGTTTTTTTGTTGTATGTATATATATATATTAACTACATACAATTAAAAATTATATATTTATATAAATATAATATATATATATATATATTTGTGGTTTTGGTGTTTTTTGTTTGTGTGTGTGGTGTGTGTGTTATAATACACCCCACATTATAATATATTATATTAATATTATATAATAATATATTATATATATACAATGTAATAATTTTTTTTTTTTTAAATAAAAAGGGCCAAATTAGATCTTAGTCTTTCCCAAATCATTGCCCGTAAAACTCTTTTCAT
>NW_023640138.1:0-11557 GCF_015228065.2 Penaeus monodon
ACGGGGTTTCTCAGGAATTTGTGGGGGGTTTAAAGGCCATTTTTGGAAACGACCTTCGCCCCCCCTACCAAGCCCTGGAAAGCTGAACTTAAGCCCCCCTCACAGATGGTCCGATAGGGGTGCGGATCATCTCAGATCATGTTGGGGTTGGAGTATTTGGATTGTCCGGGTAGCCCCTAAACAATAGCTTGGATCAAGCGATGTCACAAAACCGTGTCAACCCCCCCCTCAGGGGAACCCCTACCCAAACAGAGGTTGGGATTGCGATTTCAAGCGAAGTTTGGGAAAGCTGCAGGATATGTGAACCCCGAGAACTGCAAAAGGCGGGGGTGAAGCTAGGGTGGGGGCTTGATACGCCCTGACGCCATCTGGCGTCTGCTACCATTCCCCTGCCTGCTGGGGGCCCTTGGTCACCCTCTCGGGAAAGGGGGAAAGGGGATGGTTGGTTTATAGCAACTACCAGGCTTTCACTGCTAGCATACCGGGCAAATTCCGCCCACATTTTTCTGAAATGGACCCGAAAAACTACTGGGGCGTCTGGATTTACTCTGGAAAGTCCATGATAGACCGAATATAGCCTTCAAGTAATTGTGGAATGCTGTCATGAGTTTGGTTGGGGTTTGCTGCAACCCACAACATAAAACCTAAAGAAGCGTTTGACTTGGTGCATCGGGAAATCCTATGGGAGATCTGGACTCAGGGAATTCCGAGAAATTTTTTATATGGTACGAAAGGCTGTAAAGTGTAGGGGGGGGGGGGGGTCTCCGAACTCTTCCCTGTTAAATTTCAGGGTGAGGCAAGGTGGTCCTTGCCCCAACATTTTCAACACCTGTATAGGGGATAAGGGCAGAGTACTACCCAATGTAGTGGGGGGGGGCAACATGGGGCAATATAAAGGACTCAGACCTGATTTTCCCGATGTTATTGCTTCCTATCTGAGTTTGGGTAACTGGTGGCGGTTTTGTGCATTTAGCAAGAGGCAAACCCCTTAGGCCTAGAAGTCTCCGGGACAAAAAACCAAGTTTCAGATTTGGGGGGGTTTGTTAGGGGAACCTTTCAGGATCCATGTTGCGGGGGGACTTAAAGTTACAGAGAGTTTTAAACCCTTGGTAGCATAGCAATTCGGGGCTGTAGCCCAAAAGAAGTCAATAGATGGATTGATTGGCAACAGGAGCCATGAATCGATCAACAAGAGCATGTCGGTACCTATGCGTTAAGGGCCAAGCTGCGTGTCTTCAAGGCCTTGATACTGCTAGTTTTGCTCTATGGAAGCAAAAACCTGGACACTATCCAATGTCTTGGGTCTCGCCTTGATGCCTTTTGTAATAAGTCCCTTGCCGGATCATGGGTACAGTTGGCGGGGAACCACGTGTCTAACTGATGGTTACCCCGTGAGTCTGGCATGGGACCTGTTACTTGCATAATCCGGGATCGCCAACTCAGGCTATATGGATACCTAGATCATTTTTCCTTTGGATGACCCTGCCCATTAGGTTGTCTCTTTGCGAGACCCCCCTGGGTGCTGGAAGCGAAGGTGGATGCACCCAAAGCACCCCCGTCGGCGTAGCCCCTTTGATGATATATATATATATATATTATATATATATATATATATATATATTATATAATATATATATATATATATATATATATGTAATGTTTATATAAATCTATCTATCTATAACCTATCTTCTCTCTCTCTCTCTCTCTCTGTCTCTGTCTCTGTCTCTTTTCTCTGTCTCTGTCTCTGTCTCTGTCTCTTCTCGTCTCTCTCTCTCTCTCTCCTCTCTCTCTCTATCTCTCTCTCTCTCTTTTCTCTATATATATATAAATAATATATATATATATATATTATATATTAATATATATTATATGCATATATATACACACACACATAATAACATATATACTATAATATTATAATGAAATATAATAATAATATATATATATATATATAATATATATATATATATTTTAAAATGTATGTGTGTGATATATATATATATAATATATATATATATATATATATATATATATATATATATTATATATACACATATATATATACAATATATATATATATATATATATATATATCATACCTGAATCAGCCCCACTGCTTGATCTTTTCCAACCTTGTTTGTTTTGTGATTTTTTTCAAGTCTTAGCGTACATTTTTCTTTATTTCGTCATGCCATCTTGTAATTGGTCTGGCTTTTGGCCTCTTTATGTTATCTATAGCCCAGTTTTACTTTCTTTTTCCATCTGCGTCCTGTCGACATATATGACCTGTCCATTGCTATTTCCTCTTTTTGACTTTTGTCTGTTCCTTGATCCACGTCGCTCTCATCTGATCTCTTAGGCTAATTCCCAGAATCAATCTCCATCCCTCTCTGGTTACCTATTAGTTTCCTCTCCACCAATTTGGTAGTAGTCCATGTTTCTAAACCATGGGTTTCAAAACGGGAAGGATGAAATTGATTAAAGACTTTTATTTTAGACATAATGGCAAGAAGCCTCTTAGTTGCTACTGTGTCTGCCGACGGCGCTCCATCCTAGACTGAGCGTCGCTTTATGTCCTCTTCACTAGTTTTATTTGTTTGTACGAGTTGCCACAGATATATATACTTGTCCACTACCTCCAGCACTTCGGCTTGTAGCTGTTACGTTAAACATGATCTTAGTCTTTTTCTTGTTCATCCTGTCAGACTCTCTCAATTCAGATCATGCTGCATTTCATTTGCTGATTCACTGAGGTGAACAATATCATCTGCAAATCTTAGATTATTGGGTATTTGTCTCCTATTTTGATACCCTTTCCGTTTCATTCTAGCTTCTTTGATATTTCCTCAGGGCATGCTGGTGAGATGGCATCCACTGTCTAACACCTCTTTTTAATTGTTATTTTATCGGTTTTCGATTATGGTTGTTGTCCCATCTTTGTATATATCTGTGAAAAGATGGCGTGACGGGAAAAAAGAAAATTTGGGGTCCAAGAGCGGAAACAAAAAACGCAAGACATAAAAAGTGGAAAAGATTGTGAGAGGCCCACGTGGGCTGATTCAGGCTGTTGATGATGATGATGAAAAGTTCAACTAAGAGATGTAAGTGTTTCAAAGCTAAAACGAAATGTAACTCTCGGTGCCATGGAAGTGTCAACTGTGCTAATAAATGCTGATTATTGAATAACCATCAGGTATCCGGATAGCAATGTAATGAATAGTTATGATATAGCAATATATGTATGCTCTTATGAATGAACAAATGTATGCTCTTATAAATATAATGAATGTTATTGATATCTGTTGTCATGTTTTTGTTAGGAACTAAATAATGGATTTTTCAAATAGTTTTAATCCGAAAGACGCTCCTTGTGACAGCAATCCTATTAATGTTATCAAGGACATTATTGCAGGACATAATTCTAACCCTTGCTCATCCATAGATCACCCACACATGTGAATAGATCGAAACAGTAAATTCATGAAATCCTGACCTTCTAAGTCAGTGATTGTGAATTTCCGATATTTCAAAAATTCTGAAATCCCGAGTGAAACAGTAATTCAGAATTTACTGAAAATTTTAGGATTTCGGAAACCCTGGTTTTAAACTTTACTGTAATATATAATATATAATATATATAATTATATATATAATATATATATATATATATAATATATATAATATATAATATTTAATATGTATGTATTATTAGTAAATAAATTTTAATATAATATATAAAATAATATATATATATATATAAATATTAATATATATATAATTTATATTAATATATATATATATTTCCAAAAATATATTTCCATATAAAATATATTATTATATATGGATATAACATATTTTATATATTTAATATATATTTTATATATATATATTATATATATATATATATATAATTTTATATTATATATATATATAATATTATTAATATATTATAATATATATATTTATATATTTTTATTATTAAAATATATAATATTTATATATATATTTATATATATTATATATTATATAAAATATATATATAAAATATATATATATATATATTAATATATATTTCCATATATATTTTTTTCCTAAATAAAAAAAAAATATTTTAATATTTAAGATCTAAAAAATTTTTTTTACTCTTTTATATATATATTATTATTTTATATATAATATTTATATTTAAAAAATTTTTAATATATATATTAAAATTAAAATTTTTTAATATATTATTTATTATTAACAATTTTATTAATTTTAAAAATATATATAAATATATATATATACTAATTTATATATTTATATATATAAAAAAATTTTTATAGGTTATATATATAATATATATATATATATATATATATTATATAATATAAATTTTTAATAAACCATATTTTGTATATATAAAATTTCCAATATATATATATATAAATATATATATATTATATATATGAATTAATATTATATTTTATAAATTATGGTAAAATTTTAATTTTATAACTTAAAAATAATATATATAATTTATTTAATAATAATATATATATATTTATATTAATATAATATAAAATATAAAATTTTAATGGAAATATTATATATATATATATATATATATATATATATATAAAAAGACATGTGTTTATATTATAAATATATTATTTTATATAAAATTATATATATATATTATACTACATAATATATATATTATAATTTATGCCAAAATTTTAATTTAAAATAAATATTTTATATATAATATATATATTATTATTTTATTATATATATATTAAAAATTTATAAATTTAAAATTATCCCCTAAATATATAAATTATATATTATAATAATAAATAAAATATATATATTATAATAGGGAAAATATTATATAATATATTTTATAATATATATTTTATAATATATGGAAATATATATATATATAATATTAATTATATTATATATATATATACTTTATATTATTATAAAAATTTTCATAATATTATATATATATGGAAATTATTATATATAATATATATATATATATTATTAAAAAAAAATTTTAAAAATTTTTAATATATATTATTTTATATATATTAATATATATTATAAAATTATATATATTATATATGATATATTATGGACCACATTTTCTTTTTTCTGATAAATATATATAAATATATGAATGTTAATATTATTATATATACAAAAAACATACTTATAAAAAAATATTTTAATAAAAAATTATATATTTATATTATATATAGTTAATAAAGATATTTTATAAATAATATATATTATTATGTAAATTATTTTTTACCCGGGCCGCCCGTCTCTCTGCCACCAACAAAAGGAGGCTAGGCAGAGGGCGGTACCCAGGGTCGTGAACATGACGCTCCAAGAAGCCCCAAGCCCCCAGCGTCAAAAAAGTTATACCGTTATTACCGTACACTTTTCTATGGGCACAATACGGGGGGGAAAACCAGCATGACCTGCAGTCAGCTTATGCAGGGAAAACAAAAGTTTACGGTCCAAGGGCACACACGAGGTTTAACAGGAGCAGCATCCAACCCCTTTCTCCCCTTTTTGGCTGTTCCTCCCTCCTCTGTCACACCCAGTTGGTATGTTTCCCCCAGGTCCCTTCATTTTTAACACATGCCCAGGTCATCCTTTTTTGTAAACACATGTTTTGCACAGAGACAAAGCCCCACTGGCGAGCACATCCCCCCCACCCAAGGAATGCCCCGTCTGCTCTGAAAACCAAAAACTGAAAACAAAATCGAAAAATTAAAAAAAAATTATCCCGGAACAACAAAATTCTTTAAAACAAAAGTACCGAAATTTAAAAATCTTCTCAAAACACAAAATTTTACCCAGTGCGGCTTTCTTCACTTCGCGGGGTCACTTGGAGGAGTTGTGGGCGGGGGAGTTTGGCAGTGGCCCCCAATTATATTCCCCCCCCCAAAAGCCCGGGTAAAAGGTCACCATCGTTCTCTCCCCCTCCCCGTCCAAATGCCTTTTCCCATCTGGGTCCGTTGCCACGTCCTCCCCCCCCCCGCTACTGGGGAAACTCATCTTTTTTTCACCAGGGCCCCAGGGTAGCTCCTGGCCCATGGTACGCCACCCGGTGGCCAAGTCCTCGAAGAGTCAGGCAACAGTCACAAAAACCAACTCCTTCTCCCGACGACTTTTCTGGACACCCCACTTCTAAAAAATGCCCAGCTTTGCACCAGCGGGCACCTTCAGGTCCTTAGGGGAGAAGTTAGCTACCAAAACTGAAACAACCCCCTTCCCTGGCCCAACAAGGCTCCCCCCAACCGCTACGCCATCAGCTAGCTGCGGGTTTTTGGATGAGCCCCACGGGGCCCCTCTACCCCAGCATCCCCTTTTGATGGCGACCCGGATTCTAGACCTGTCCGGGGGGAAAGTGCAGTCGCTCAGCCGAACTATCTGAACCCAAAACCTTTTGAAGCGGGGCACATCTCCCCGTGCACCCCCCCCAGTTTCCCGCCAAGGGTCGACACACCCCCTTACTCTGCGCGGGTAGTCAAGGCCCGCAAACAGTGTGTCCAGTCGGCCCAATCACCGGTCCCCGCTCCCCACCGTGCTGCCCCCCAAATGAGCCTCCCACGGGCCCCTTGAGCTGCCCAAGCCCCCGTGACCCACACAGCCTGTGGGGCGTCTGGAAGTGCATGGGGGGGCCCAAATATATCGGGGCCGCATAGGGTTTTCTCCCCCCAGGTCCCGTCAGGGTGTAGGTTCCCATTACTGACCCTCCCCTGCATCGGCGGGTTTCGAACGGCAGCTTACCCAAGTCGGGGCCCGGGAACCGGGGACGGCGGGTTTTGGCCCCTTCCGCCGTCCGAGTTTTTCCCCCTGTACCACTTCCTTAGCCTTAAGACAGCACTCGGATGGGACCATACCGCCCAGCCTTGCAGCATGTGGAAGGGATCAGAATCCGTCCGGGGGGGGGACGTGTTCTCGCTCCCCCGAACCGACTACGTCTTGCCCCTTCCTCACCGCAGCCCCAAAACAAGCCTTGGAAAAGCTCAGGTCACCCTTTTTCAAAGCTACCTTTCCCCCTTTAGCCTTCCCGGCCCCGGGGGTCACGGCGGGCTGAGCAGTGGCCTAGGCCACTGGTTGCTTCAGGAAAGGCCCCGAACTCCAAGGCCCTCGCCAGGCCCCCGAGGCCCCAGGGGTGCCCGCTTGACGTAGATTGAGCTGCTGGTCTGCAAAAACGTAAAAAAAGAAATCGCGGGCCAGGACCACGATCATCTTTCGCAGCCGAGGGACGACCCCTTTACCAGCCCCACCTGCCAGCTGGGACAGGTCTCGCCACCTCACGAGCCGTTTTCAAGTGAGCCTATTTACCTCGGCCCGGGTGGGGCCCCAAACGGCGTTTTTAAACCTCCGCCACGCTGGTAAAAGGCATGGGGTGGGGCAGATGGCCCAACACTTCCACCGCGGGGCCCCCTTTGCGCTGTTACCAGCTGCGGGCCCTTTTTCCTGGCTCCAGCCCCGGGCAATGCCCGCATTTCAAATGGGCGACAATGCCTCCCAGGCCCCCTCCCCTCGTCCTCAGCGGCTTACCCTCAGAGAATGTCTGAGGCCCAGGGCTGCCGGGTGGAGAACCCGGCCGGAATACAGCCCGGGGGGGGAGGAAGGGGGGGAGGGGGGCAACGAGGCAGGTTGCCCCCGGCCGGGGGTTTGCCCCCCACCTACCCCAAAGGAGTGGTTCCGAGGTCCCCCGCCCTTTTGCAGCGACCCCTGGCTGCGACGATGCTGCGGCCGGGGGGTTTCCTGCCACGACCCCAGCCGACCCAGTAAATTGACACTCGGCTCTTTTGCCAGAACCTCGTTGCCTTTTCTGCTTGCAACGTTACTACCTCGTGCGCCCCCTTTCCGCCTTCACTCCCTCAGGCCCTGAACCCCGCCCTTTGAGCTGCCCCCTCCCTCAGTTCACTCTTCCGCGTTGCGGCCCTTTTCGGGGTACTGCTGGTTTCCCTTTCACAGAAGCAGATTGCTCTGTAGCACCTCAACAAGTTGGCAGAAACTGTTTCCCCATGCCTTCCTTCCCGCCTTGACGGATGGTGCGCCTCTCGTGTGCCTTGTGCCTGCTCTTCTGACCTTTGTGCCTTTCCCCCCTCAACTGGCCCGCAGGCAGTATCAGGCCCTCTGGCTCGGCTTCACCTCACCGTGTCTGCCTCATCATAGCCCCCCTTTCCCCCCATTTGGCTGCCGCCATCTTTGGACGGCATGATAAATGGGGTCTCACTGATCAATATCACTATCCCCTCCTGACACCATTGTTTGCCGGCCGCCTGTCTCTCTGCCACCAACACAAGGGGAGGCTAGGGAGCGGCGTACTATCCCCAGGGTCGTAACATGAACAGCTCTAAGAGGGATCGAGCACCCCAGCGGCCCCGAAAAAAAAAGAGGGGGAAAGCCAATGGGAGGCAGGGCACAAAAAAAACACAAAATGACATTTTTTTCCTTTTTTACAAAAGTTATTTACCGTCACTTTTCTATAGGTACAAACAGGGGGGAAAAAACCATTCACATGCCATACAGTTATAACAGGGCAACACAAAGTTATCAGGGCACAAGGGCACAACGAGGTCTTCAAGGGGGCTTCACCCCCAACCCCGTTCCCTCTTGGGTTTTTCCTCCCTCCTCCGCTCACACCCGTTGCGTCATTTTTGCCCAGCCCCCTTTATGTTAACACATGCCCAGGCATCTTTTTTGTTAAAACTGTTTCGCCGAGACAAAGACCCTGGGGGTTTGCAATTATATTTATATAATAAATATATATATATTTATATATATATATTATAATAATAATTATATATAGTATGATAGGGGAAAAGGGAAACAGCCACATAGAAAATGAAAAATAAAAAAGACGTTTCGAAATCTTTCGGTTTTTTTTTTTCAGACGAAAAACCGAAAAAGGATAAGGAAAATTTGGCAAGTATATATGAAGAGAGACAGGGGCGAACAAGAGCTGAATCAGTTTCAGGAGGAGGGTCAGGTCGAAGAGTCTGGGAAAGGTTTGTAAAATAACGAGGAGGAAGATATCCAGGCCCCCCTTGACCCACTCAAATTGAAATTAGGGATTTTTTAATAATAGAATTCTAACATTTTTTTCTCTACGAATTTTGGGTGATTTATGAATTAATTTGCGCTTTTCCAGTTAAGCCCTGACCTTCATCACGTAAATGAAAGAAAAACCCTATTTTATTCTCTGCAAAAACTAACATCACCTTATGTTTATTTAATTTTTTTCTCAAAAACTCTACCCGGGTTTTACCCATGTAAAACTTGGGGGAATCTTTTCAAGGATAGGTAAATACCGGGAAAGTTCAAAAGCACCGCTACCGCATTGTTTAACTAAAATATTACGCAAAGTATTTTGGGTAAGTAAAGACAATGTCAAAGCCCGCGCTTTTAAATATGTGCCGTTTTCATCGAGGGACGGGTTATACGGAACAATTAATAGATTACTGGCACTATCTGTTGAGAATTACGGGAATGAGTATAAAATTTCCATCTCGCAGATGAGTGTGCCTGATTTAAGAAGAAACGGGAATATCATAATTTCGAAAAAGTTTCAAAAATGACGTCAAGCTCCCGATCAATAAACTCATTATCACAAATTCTATATGCCCTAAGAAACATGGACGAGACTTACTGACTTTTTAACATATAACGGGTGATTCGAGAAAAAGTGAAGATAACTAGCGGTGTGAGTAGGTATACGGTAAACCGAAAAATTTAAGCGAGCCATTTGCATTGAATAAAAAGTAGTCGAGAAAAGGTAATTTCCCTGAATCTTCCCATTTCTTTAAAATTGATAGTACGCGCGAGGTTGTTGAGTTTACTGAAAAAATCACGAAATCTGAAGGGTTTCACTTGCCAAAATAGAAAATATATCATCAACATAACGAAACCAAACCTTGTCGGGGGGGAAAATCGACGGAAGGGTTCAGATTCAAACATCTCCATATATAAATTCGAAAGAACCGGGCTGAAGACTATTCCCATCGCGATACCATGGATTTGTTTATAAAATTCGCCGTCAAAGTAAAGACATTATTCGTGACGCACAAACGAATGAGATCGATAAAGCAATTGACCGGAATGGGGATCTCTCACGAGCTGAATTAAGTTTTCTTTCAAGAAATTCTAACACATCTTCAAGCGGAATGTAAGGTTATGTGAGAGAGGAACCCAAAAAGGGAGGCCACCTGTGAGGCGGGAGGCTTCAGGCTCGGGGGCCAAGGAAAAGGGGGGGCCCCCGTTCGTTCCTCAAAAAAAGGGGAGTGAGGGGACTAAGCTAAAGGGCTTAAAACCCCACACGACCTAAACAAGCAAAACAATCCCCGGAGATGCAGGCCTACCAGGAGCGTGACCAATACGAAGATGCATGATAAAAAATACAAAAAAAAATAATCCTAAAATGAACAAAGAGAACCGTGCAGACGGCTTAAGTTAACACAAGTCAATAAGTAAAAGACAATTGCCAAAAGGGGGCTTAAAAATGAGTAAAAAAACGCCGGGAAGGGCTTAAAAGTGAATAAAAATACGCCAGAAAGGCTTAAAAGTGAATAAAAATACGCCAGAAGGGCTTAAAAACAGTAAAAAGAAACATCTACGATAAAACAAGTAAAAGGTAAAATGAAGGAAAAGAAAAAAGCTGAAGCAAAAAGCTGCAATAAAAGGCGAGTAAGAATAAAAGTAACAAGTAAAAGAAACAAGTAAAAGAACAAGGTAAAAAAAGTAAAATTCAGAGAAAGTAAAAGGTAAAAGTCGAAGAAGCACACATGGTTCACAGTATGTAAAATAGTAAAATAACAAATAGGCACGTCCAGCATTAATACACCTGGGCAAGTAAAAGGGCAGTACAACCTTGTTTCAACATCCACGGTGTAGAATCCCGACAGGTAAATCCAAAGGGTAGTCAAAAACACAGTCAGAGTATCCACTTCATTTATTTCAAAAACAGGGGGGGTTTCATTAACTTCCGCGGACGGAAGCGTAGCACAAAAAAAATTGTAATAATAAAAAGGAAATATTATAATAAAAGAAAACATACAAAGATAAAATCATAAATAAAATCACTAAAACAATCAGCAAAATCAATGAGAAAATTACCATTATCATAAAAAAATACGTAAACAGTCTGCTGCGATTCATTAATAAAAATAATAAAATAAGTTTCTTTCTCTCACTGTAAAAGAGAGATTAAAAGAATTGAATAAGTAAAAATAGACCATTGAAAAATAAAACTAAACTTAAAATACAAGAGATAAAAAAAGAGGTAAAAGAAAGATCCATTCGCAGCAGATGTGATGTTCCGTTATCCGCACATCATGTAAAAATCGTAAAAAGAATATGGATAACGGGAAAGGGTTTAATAAAAGTTTTATTTAAAAAAAATACAAAAAGGTGTAAAATAACGTAAAATGCGTGTAATTAAAGCCAGCATAAAACAAGAAAAAATAATGTTAAAAATGAGGGCTGGCAGAGGGAAGTGGTCCGGCTGTTCGACTCGCCCTGGGATTACGGT
>NW_023640139.1:0-11557 GCF_015228065.2 Penaeus monodon
TTCCAATCTTTTAATTAAATTTAAAAATTTTTCATGATAATAGAATATAATAATATATCATAATAATTAATAATAAATAATAAAAATGTATAATAATGATATAGTTAATAATAGTAATAATCATCAAATGTTTATCCAAATTCTCTTTATTCTCACTTTTTATCATCATTATTGTCATGATTAATAGAATTCTGGTAATTATTATCATTATTACCCTAATAATTGCCAGAATCATCAAATGAATGGAAAAAACGTCATTTTGGAGTCTAGATTTTGCCGCTTTTTCGACTTTTGGGATTTTTTTTCTTTTACCTTTTTTTATTATATATGGACACAATTCCTGTTATTATCATCATTATTATCATGATTATCATCATTATTATCGTTATCATCATCATTATCATCATTATCATCATCATTATCATCATCATTATCATCATTATTGCAATTATTATCATCATTATTGCAATTATTATCATTATTATTGCAATTATTGAGTTAAATTTTTAAAAAACTACAATAATAATAGTAATAACAATAATAATAACAATAATAACGTCTTTATAATCATTATTTATATCATTATTTTAATTAATATCGTTATTACTGTAATTATTACTGTTATAATAATTATTTTTACAATTATACTACCAGTAAAAATAATAATAATGATAATAATAACAATAATAATATTAAAACAATATTATAACAATTATGTGTATTATAATTAAACTTATTATTATTATTATGTGTTATTATTACAGTTATAATATATTTTTTTGGCAATAATACTAATAATTAAAGTAATAAATATTAATAATAATAATAAATATATAATTAATAATATAATAATAATAATAATAATAATATAATGATAATAATATGATAATAGTAATAATAGTAATAATCATCAAATTTATCCAAATTCTCTTTATTCTCACTTTTATCATCATTATTGTCATGATTAATAGAATTATGGTAATTATTATCATTATTACCCTAATAATTGCCAGAATCATCAAATGAATGGAAAAAACGTCATTTTGGAGTCTACTCTGACAAGGCTATATTTCGCTAGATTTTGCCGCTTTTTTTACTTTTGGGAAATTTTTTTTTTTTACCTTTTTTAATTATATAGGACACAATTTCCCGTATTATATCATTATTATCATGATTTTCATCATTATTATCGTTACATCATCATTATACATTATATCATCATTATCTCATTATTGCAATTATTTTCAAACATTATTGCAATTATATAATTATTATTGCAATTATTGCATTATAAAAATACAAAATTTTTTTATCTATACTAAAAAAAATACAATAATAATAGTAATAACAAAAAATAAAAAACCCAAAATAACTCTTTTACAATCATTATTTATATCAGTATTTGTAATTAATATCTTATTATGTACTAATATTACTGTTATAAAATTATTTTTACAAATCATACTACAGTAGATAAAAATACTAAAGATAATATAATACCCATATTTAACGAATTTGATAACAATTTTTTATTATTTTATCTATTATTAAATTATTGTTATTATCACATTATAATATTTTTCAAACATTATTATAGTTAATAATAATAATTTTCTCATTAATCATATATAATAATTATTGCAAATAATAATATAATAATTAAAATTTTTAATATAAAATTAATATTAATAATAACAATAATAATTAATGATAATATAATATAATATAATAATAGTAATAATCATCAAATGTTACCAATCTTATTCGTCTTTTATCATTTTTATGTCATGATTTAAATGAATTCGTTAAATTTTATCATTATTATCTAATAATTTTTTAAATCATAAAGAAGGAAAAAACGTAATATTGATCTACATAAAAATAATATTCATAGATTATTACATATTATTACTTATTGGATTATTATTTTTTACTTTTTTTTAATATATTTTGTGGCATAATCTATATATTAATATATATTATAATAATAATATGTAATCATATATATATAATCATAATATATATATATAAATATAATAATAATAATATATATAATATAATAATTATAATAATTATGAATAGTAATAATATAATTTTCATCAATTATATCAAATTCCTTATTCATTTTATCATCATATTGTATGACTAATAATTCTGGTAATTATTATCATTATACCCTAATAATTGCAGAATCAAAGAAATGAACTGTGAAAAATCTTTTGGATGTCTACTCTCAAAAGGCTATATTTCGCTAGATTTTCCGCATATTTCGACTTTTGGGATTTTTTTTCTTTACCTTTTTTTTTATTATTATGGAACAATTCCTGTTCTTAATCATCATTATTATCATGATTATCACATTATAATCGTTTTAAATCATCATCATTTCATCATTATATCATTATTTAATTTATTATTACAATATTTTTATCACATTATTATCATGATTATAATATTATTTACTTATCATAATTTTCATCATTATCATCATATATATCATAATTCAATATACAATATTAAATTATTATCATTATTATTCATATTTTAATTATATTAATTTTAATTATTAACTTAATAAAACTATATTAAATATAACCAAAATAATAAAAATAATAACGTCTATAATTATTTAATCAAATTTATTAATATCGTATTATGTAATTATATTTATAATAATTATTTTTACAATTAACTACATAAAATCATAATAAAATAAATAATAAAATAATAAAATATAATAATAATATAATAAATATATAACAATTAGTAATTATATAATTATACTTATAATATTATTAATTGTTATCATTAAGTTTAAAATATATTTTTTGGCAATATTTAATAATTAATTAATGATTAATAAATAATATAATAATATATAATAATAATAATATACTAAATAATAATGATAATATAATAATGAAACGATAATAGTATATAGTAATAATCATCAAATGTTATCCAAATTCTCTTTATTTCACTTTGATCATCTTTTTTACATGATTATAGATTCTGGTATTATTAATCATTATTACCCTAATATGCCAGAATCATCAATGAATGGAAAAACGTCAAATGAGTCTACTCTCATAAGCATATTCGCTAGACTTGCAACGCTTTTATTCACTTTTGGATATTTTTTCTTATTACCTTTTTTTATTATATATGAAATTTCTGTTATTATATCATTATATATATTATCATCATTATATATATCATCATCATTATCATCATTATCATCATCATTATCATCATTATTGCAATTATTATCACATTTTGCAATTATTATCTTATTATTGCAATTATTGCAGTTAATATACATTTTACAATTATATAATGAAACTACAATAATAATAGTAATACATATAAATATAATTATAATAAGTCTTTATTAATTCCTTATTTATAGATTATTATTATAATATTTTTATTACTGTAATTATTACTGATTTAATAATATTTTTAAATATATACCAGTAAAAATAATAATAATGAATAATAATAACAATATAATATTATAACATATTATAAAAATTATATTATCATAATTAATATTTATTATTATATTATGTTATTATTACAGTATAATATAATTTTTGCAATAATACTTAATTTAATTTAATAATATATTAATAATAATAATAAATCTATAATATAATATATATCCTATTATTATTTCCATATTATATTATATAAAATATAATGGATGATAATAATAAGTAATAGTATAATAGTAATACATCATCATGTTATCAAATCTCTTTATTTTTTCACTTTTATCATCTTTATTTTTTCATGATTGATAGAATTCTGGTATTATATCATTATTACCCTATAATTGCAGAATCATCATGAATTGTAAAAACGTCATTTGGATCTTACTCTCAAAGGCTATATTTCGCTAGATTTTGCCACTTTTTCGATTTTGGGATTTTTTTTCTTTTACTTATTTTTTTTTATAATATATGGACACAATCCTGTTATACATCATTATATCATGATTATATCATTATAATATCGTTATCATCATCATTATCAATCATTATCATCATCATTTTCATCATTATGCAATTATTATCATCATTATTCATTTATAATATTATTTTCAATTATTGCAGTTATAATATATATTTTACATGATATAATAACAACTACAATAATAATAGTATAACAATAATATAACAATAATACGTCTTTATAACATTATCTATATCTTATTTTAATTAATATCTTTATTACGTTAATATACTTTATAATAATATTTTTACAATATACTACCAGTAAAATAATAATAATGATAATAATAACAATAATATTATTAATAAAAATATATAACAATTATATATATAATTATACTTATTATAATATTATATGTTAATATTAAAGTTATAATATTTTTGGCAATAATACTAATAATTAATGTATATATAATAATAATATTATAATAATATAATAATTAATAATAATAATCAGATAATATAATATAAGAATAAATAATTATAATAATAATGCATAATAGTAATAATAGTAAGAAATTCAGAACTGTTTACAATTTCTTTTTTTTTCCTTTTATATTCATATATTGCATGATTAATAGATTCTGGTAATTATTATATTATTACCCTAATTATTTCTAGAATCATCAATTATGGAACAAACGTCATTTTGTATCTACTCTTATCAAAGGCTTATTCGCTAGATTTTGCCGCTTTTTCGACTATTTGGCATTTTTTTCTTTATACCTTTTTTTTATTATATAGAACACAATTCCTGTTATATCATCATTATTATAATAATATCTCATTATATCGTTATCATCATCATTATATCATTATCATCATTATCTATCATTATCATCATTATGCATTATTTATCATCATTATTACAATATATTATATATGCAATTATTGACAGTTATAATATATATATTTTTACAATCTATACTATATACACTCAATAATAACAGTTAATATAATATAATAATAATATAACGTCATTATAATCTTATTATAATCATTATTTAATAATATCGTATTATGTAATTATTACTTATAATAATATTTTTACAATTATACTAACATAATAAATAAATAATAATGATAATAATAACATAATAATATTATAACAATTTTATAAACAATAGTATTATTATAATTATATTATATATATATTGTTATTATTAAGTTATAAATATATTTTTTCGGCAATTAATACTATATTAAAGAGATAATAAATAGTAATATTACATAATTACTAATAATCAATAATAATAATGAATAAAAAATATTTAATATAATAAAACTATATATTAAGATAATAATTTTTAATATTGAAATAATTAATAATACTAATTATATGATAATGTAATACTGTTAATATCATTTAATGTTATCCAATTCTCTTTATTCTCACTTTTATCATCATTATTGGCAGGATTAATAGAATTCTGGTAATTATTATCAATATTACCCTAATAATTGCCAGAATCATCAAATGAATGGAAAAAACGTCATTTTGGAGTCTACTCTCGAAAGACTATATTTCGCTAGATTTTGCAGCTTTTTCGACTTTTGGGATTTTTTTTCTTTTACCTTTTTTTATTATATATGGACACAATTCCTGTTATTATCATCATTATTATCATGATTATCATCATTATTATCGTTATCATCATCATTATCATCATTATCATCATTATCATCATTATTGCAATTATTATCATCATTATTGCAATTAATATCATTATTATTGCAATTATTGCAGTTATAATATATATTTTTACATCTATACTAATAACAACTACAATAATAATATTAATAACAATAATAATATTAATAACAATATTATAACAATTAGTATTATTATAATTATACTTATTATTATTATTATTGTTATTATTACAGTTATAATATATTTTTTGGCAATAATACTAATAATTAAAGTAATAATAATAATAATAATAATAATAATAATAATAATAATAATAATAATAATAATGAATAATAATGATAATATTAATATAATATCATCAAATGTTATCCAAATTCTCTTTATCTCACTTTATCATCATTATTGTCATGATTAATAGAATCTGGTAATTATTATCATTATTCCCTAATAATTGCCAGAATCATCAAATGAATGGAAAAAACCTCATTTTGGAGTTACTCTCAAAAGGCTATATTTCGCTAGTTTTGCCGCTTTTGACTTTTGGCATTTTTTTTCTTTTAAACCCTTTTTTTTATTTTTTGGCACAATTCTGTTATTTCATCATTATTATCATGATTATCTTATCATCATCATTATCATCATTATTGCAATTATTATCATCATTATTGCAATTATTATCATTATTATTTTCAATTATTGAGTTTAATATATATTTTTACATCTATATTTAAAACAACTACAATAAAATAGTAATAACAATAATATAACAATAAAAACGTCTTTATAATCATTAAATTTTTATCTTATTTTAATTAATATCGTATTACTGAATTATTAGTGTTATAATAATTATTTTTTACAATTATACTACTATAAATAGAATAATCATCAAATATTATCCAAATTCTGTTTATTCTCACTTTATCATCTTATTGTCAGATTAATAGAATTCTGGTAATTATTATCATTATTACCCTTTAAAATTGCCAAATCATCAAATGATGGAAAAAACGTCATTTTGGATCTACTCTCAAAAAGGGTATATTTCGCTAGATTTTGCCGCTTTTTCGACTTTTGGATTTTTTTTCTTTACCTTTTTTATTATATATGGACACAATCCTGTTTTTTTATTTACATTATTTCCCTGATTATCATCATTATTTACGTTATCATCATCATTATCATCATTATACATTATTTATCATGATTGCCCAAATTCTTATCATCATTATTGCAATTATATCATTTGTATTGCAATATTGCAGTTTAATATATTTTTTTCCATTCTATACTAAAACACTCATAAAATAGTAATAACAATAATAAAAACAATAATACCCTCTTTATAATCATTATTTATATCATTATTTTAATTAATATCGTTATTTACTGAATTATTACTGTTTTAATATTATTTTTACAATTTATACCATAAAATAATAATAAGATATAATCAATAATAATATTAAAAACCAATTTTTATAAATTAGTATTATTATAATTATACTTATATATTATTATTGTTATTTTACAGTTGTAATATATTTTTTGGCAATAATACTAATAATTTAAAGTAATAATAATATAATAATAATAATAAATATAATAATAATAATATAATAATAATATAATAAAATAATAATAATAATAATAATAAATAATATATTTAATAGTAATAATAGTATAAATCATCAATGTTATCCAAATTCTCTTTATTCTCACTTTTTTCTCATTATTGTCATATTAATAAATTCTGGTAAATTTTTATCATTATTTCCCTAATAATTGCAAATCAAACAAAGAATGGAAAAAACGTCATTTTGGAGTTTCTCTCAAAAGGCTATAAATTTTGCTAATTTGTCGCTTTTTCGACTTTTGGGATTTTTTTTTTTTTTGCCTTTTTTTATTATATTGGACACAATTCCTGTTATTTTCATCAATTATTATCATGATTATCATCATTATTATCGTTATCATTATCCTTATCATCATTATCATCATTATCGTCATCTTATCTCATTATTTGCTAATTATCATCATTATTTGCAATTATTATCATTATTATTCAATTATTGCAGTTTATAATATAATTTTTAATCTATACTAATAAAACTTTCAATTTTAGTATAAAAATAATAATTAGCAATAATAACGTCTTATAATCATTTTTATATCATATTTTAATCATTTGTAATTACTGTAATTATTACTGCTATAATAATTATTTTTTACAATTATACTACCCGTAAAAATAATAATAATGATAAGATAACAATAAATATTATATATAATAATGACAATAATAATATTAATACCAATATTTAAACAATTAGTATTATTTTAATTATACTTATTATTATATTATTGTTATCATTACAGTTATAATATATTTTGGCAATAATACAATAATTAAAAAATAATAATAATAATAATAATAATAATTAATAATAATAAATAATAATAATAATAATATTAATAATAATAATAATAATAATTTATAATAAAAATGATAATAGTAATAAAATAATAATTTAAATGTACCAAATTCCTTATTCTCAATTTTAAACATCATTATTGTCATGATTAATAGAATTCTGGTAATTATTATATTATTACCTAATAAATTTTCCCGAATAAACAGATGGAAAAACTCATTTTGGATCTACTCTTAAAGCTAAAATTTCGCTAGATTTTGCTGCTTTTTCGAATTTTGGGGTTTATTTTCTTTTACCCTTTTTATTATATATGGACAAAACAATTCCTGTTATTATCTCATTATTTCTGATTATCATCATTATTCGTTATCATCATCATTTCATCATTATCAAACATTAATCATCATCATTATCATCATTAAATTTCAAAATTTTTTATCATCATTATTGCATTATTATCATTATTATTTCAATTATTGCAGTTATAATATATTATTTTTCATATATGCTAATAACAATACAATAATAATAGTAATAACAATAATAATAACAATAATAACGACTTATAATCATTATTTTACATCATTTTTTAATTTAAAATCGTTATTACTGTAATTAATGTCATAATAATTATTTTTTCAATTATATACTACCAGTAAAATAATAATAAGATAATAATAAAATAATAATATTAATAAAAATATCAAACAATTAGTAAATTTTTAAATTATACTTATTATTATTAAATTTTTGTTATTATTACAGTTTTAATATATTTTTGGCATAATACTAAATTTAAAATAATAATATAATAATGATAATAAAATAAATAATAATAATAATAATAATAATATAATAATAATAATAAATAATAATAATAATAAATTAATAAGGGTAATAATAGTATAATCATCAAAAGTTTCCAAATTCTCTTTATTTTCAATTTTTATCATCATTATTGTCATGATTAATAAATTCTGGTTATTATTTCATTATTACCCTTATAATTTCCAGAATCATCAAATGAAAATAAAACGTCATTTTGGAGTCTACCTCTCAAAAGGCATATTTCGGATTTTTCCGCATTTTCGACTTTTTGGGATTTTTTTTCTTTTACCTTTTTTATTATATATTGACACAATTCCCGTTATTATCATCATTATTATTTATTATCATCATTATTATCGTTATCATCATCATTATCATCATTATCATCATTATCATCATTATTATCATCATTATTGAAAGTATTATTATCATTATTGCAATTATTATCATTATTATTGCAATTATTGCCCTATAAAATATTTTTGCATCTATACTAATAACAATACAATGATAATAGTAATAAAAATAATAATAAAATAATAACGTCTTTATAATCATTATTTTATATCTTTTTTTAAACAATATGTTATTAAATGTATTATTACTGTTAAATAATTATTTTTACAATTATCTACCAGTAAAAATAATAATAATGATAATAATAACAATTTAAAATATTAATAACAAATTTAGCAATTATATTATAATTATACTTATTATTATTATTATTGTTATTTTACAGTTATAATATATTTTTGGATAATACTAATAATTAAAGTAATAATAATAAAATAATAAAAATAAAAATAATAATAATAAAATAATAATAATATTTAAAAATAATAATAATAATAATTAATGATAATGTATAATATAATAATCATCAAATGTTATCCAAATTTTCTTTTTTCTCACTTCTATCATCATTATTGTCATGAATAAATTCTGGTAATATTATCATTATTACCTAATAATTGCCAGAATCATCAAATGAATGAAACAAACGTCATTTTGGAGTTACTCTCAAAAGTATATTTCGCAGATTTTGCCGCTTTTTCGACTTTTGGATTTTTTTTCTTTTACCTTTTTTTTATTATAGATGACCAAATTTCCTTTATCATCATTATTATAATGATTATCATCATTATTATGTTATCATCATCATTATACATTATCTCATTATCATTCATTATCATCTTATTTGCAATTATTATCATCATTATTGCATATATATCATTATTATTCATTATTGCAGTTACAATTAATTTTTTTTATCTATATTAAAAACAACTTACAATAAAAATAGTAAAAACAATAATAACAATAATAAAGTCATTACAATCATTATTATATTATTATTTTATTAATAAACGTTATTACTGTAATTTTCTTTATAATAATTTTTTTTTTAAATTATACTACCAGTAAAATAATAATAATTTATAATAATAAAAATATATATTAATAACAATATTATAACAATTTTATTATTATAATATACTTTTTATAATCATTAAATTTTTATTATTACAGTTATAATAATTTTGCAATAATCTAAATAATTAAATAATAATATAAAAATAATAATAATAATAATAATAATAATAATAAGGGTAATAATAATAATAATAAAATAATAATATAATAATAATAATAATAATAATAATAATAATTAATGATAATAATAATGATAATAGTAATAATAGTAATAATCATCAAATGTTATCAAATTCTCTTTTAATCTCACTTTTATCATCATATTGTCCCTGATTAATAGAAATTTGGTAATTTTATCATTTTTACCCCCAATAATTTCCAGAAACATCAATGAAAAAGAAACGTCTTTTGGAGTATCTCTCAAAAGGCTAATTTCGCTAGTGTTGCCGCTTCTTCGACTTTTGGGATTTTTTTCTTTTTCCTTTTTATTTTATGGACCAAAATTTCCCGTTATTATCATCATTTTATCATATTTCACATTTTTATCGTTACATCATCATTTTCACATTATCATCTTATCTCCATTTCATCATTATTGCAATTATTATCACATTATTACAATTTTACTCATTTTGCAATTTTTTAGTTATAATATATATTTTTACTCATACTAATAAAAAACTAAATAATATAGTAATAACAAAATAATAACAAAAATAAAAATCTTTTTTAATCATTATTTATAAATTTTTTAAAATTAAAATTTTAATTAAATTTTAAATTTTATTTTTTTTTTTTTTTAATTTTTTATTTTTTTTTTTTTTAAAATTTTAATAAAAATTTTTAATTTAAAAAATTAATTTTTTTTTTTTTAAAAAATTTATTTTTTTTTTTTTATTATTTTTTTTTTATTTCTTAAATTTTTGTTTTTTTCAATAAAAAAAAATAATTAATAATAATAATAATAATAAAAACAATAATAATAACAAAAATAATAATAATAAAATAATAAAATAATAATTTTTTAAAAATTAATGATGATAATAATAATAATAATAATACGAAAAAAATAATAATAATTTTTTTTAAAAAAAATATAATAATAAAAAAAATAATAAAAAAAAGGGTTAAAAAAAAAAAAAAATTTTCTCTCTTATTTCCTCCTTTTAATTTTTTTTATTTTTAAA
>NW_023640140.1:0-2500 GCF_015228065.2 Penaeus monodon
TTTCTCTCCCTTTTTTTTTTCTCCTCCCTCCCTTTTTTTCCCCACCCCCCCATCCCCCCCCCCCCCCCCCCCCCCCCCCCCCCCCCCCCCCCCCCCCCCCCCCCCCCCCCTTTTTTTTTTTTTTTCCCTCCCTTTTTTTTTTTTTTTTTTGCCCTCTTTCCCCCCTTTTTTTTTCCCCCCCCCCCCTCCCTTTTTTTTTTTTTTTTTTTTTTTTAAAAAATTTTTCCCTTTTTTTCCCCCTTTTTTTTCCCCCTCCCTCCCTGCCCCCCCCCCCCCCCCCTCTTCTCTTCTCTCTCCTCTCTCTCCTCTCTCTTCTCTCTCTCTCTCTCTCTCCTTCTTCCCCTCTCTCTCTCTCTCCTTCCTTCTGTCTCCGCTTCCATTCTCCCCTTTCCCCTTTTTTTTCCCCCTTTTTTCAGCTTCCTCCATCCCCTTCCTCCTCCCCCCCCCCCCTCTGTCCTCTCCTCCCCTTCCCCCCCTCCCTCTCCCCTCCATTCTACCCTTCCTTTCCCTTTACCCCTCCTCTTCCCCTCGCCGTACGTCGTCCCTCCCCCCCCCCGCCGAGTGAAGTCCAAAGGGCCCCTTCCCGTGCTCTCCTCGGGCGCCCACCCCCCTTTGAAGCCGCCCCTATTTCGTGCCTTTTTAAATACACCCGTTTTATTTATCGTCCGTTCGTCGCGCTCTGATTTTGTTGCTGGAGAGAGAGGGGATTTTTTTTTCTTTTTTTCTGCTTTTTAATATGCGCAATTTTTTACTATGGTGGAATTTTTTGTTTGGGTTTTGGAATACGGGGAAAATTTTTTTTTTGGGGGGTTTTGTTTTTTTCTTTTTTTGCCTACTCGGTGACGTGTGCAGGAGGAAACTTTTTGCGATAATTTAGGAAAAATATTGCATTGGTGACGTTTATAGCTCGAAATTTTTTCGGGCGTGTGATTTTTTTTGCGTTTTCATCTTTTTTATTAAAGTTTCTCTTTTTTTAAATGGATAAAAGTTCAGACCGCGCTCAGTTTAAGGAATGATTATGTGGGTTCATCGATTTTATGGCAGATCACTCGACGCTATTTCGAGACCTTTTCCGATATTGATGGAAAACTTTGGGAAAAAAAGCCCCGAGGGGGAAACGTGTTCGACTTGATGCGAGGGATTGCCCCCAAAATTCCCCTGCAGGGAACCCCCGGGCCTGATGAATAGCTGTTAAAACACTTTCCAGGCTTTTCCCACGAAAAAACGCGGGGGCCTGCGACTGCCCCTCCCGGCCGTGCGGGAGGACCTCTTTCCCGGGCAATATGGGCGGCGGGGCGGGAAGGGAAACGGGAGTAAGATCCCAAAGGTGGCGGGAGGGCCCGCTATTGGGATGGGGCATCTTGTGGAGGGCGCTGGCAGGGAACCCGGGACGAGACCGGCGAGAGGAGGGTCGGCTTAAAAATAGATGATAGCCGAGTTGCGGGATGGATGGCCGGAGGCGATGGCGCGGAAAAAGGTACGAGTTGGCTCGTGAAAGGGGCCCGGGTATTGATGGCGGGGGCAATGGCAGCACTTTTGAAGCGCCCGTACAGCATTGTTGTCCTGGTAAACGTCATTTAGATTTTGGCGGTTTGCGCAGGTTTTTCCACCGTTGGGGCCCCGGGGCTTCGGGAAAGTGCCTGCTCTATTTTTTCAGCTTTTTTAAAAGGTGGGACGCTCCCCAGTTTCTTTACTTGAAAATTTGAAATTTTTTTGTATTCCGCGCGGTTTCGGATACCTTGTGCCGATTTACATGTTTTGGATACTGAGAAAATTTTTACCCTTGCTTTGTGCGGGTTTGGGGGGGTACACTCCGGCCGAGAAAATTCTGCGGTCTCTTGTTTTTTACCTTTTTCGGCCGTTTTTTCGTTGTTGGATCAAATTTTGCACCCCAGATTTTTGTACCGCCGCACCCGTCCCTTTTTTTTGCACGTTTGGGGGTCACCGGACGAATTGAACTGGATATTCATATTTTCTTTTATAAATTGAGGCTTTTTTTATGTCCTTTTTGCTATTTAATTTTTTCCCCCAGTTATTTTTTATTTGGGGTTGGACGGGGGTTTTTCGTTGATACGCCCTTAAGTAGAGAGGAATTTTCCTTTAATAACGTATCCTTAGTCCCTTAAGTTTTCTTTTTATCGCGTGGATGTAAATTTGTGGTGGTGTTGCATGGGGGAACGGGGGGTCTCGAAAATTCTGTGATGGGGGTTTTTTCATGCGGGTTGTGGGGGGCCGCGGGGTTCTTCCGGAGGATTTTCATTTTTTTTCTCGTATTTCCCTTCCAGCTCGCATGCCGTAAATTTAAAATTTTTTTTCCTCGGGGCCCTAAAAGCGATTACTTGAGCGGGAAATTCTCGAAAGTAACTCGCCTGTTCATCTGTTTAGCGAAAGAAAAGAAAAGTTAGAAGCAAGATCCCACCCTTGCGACGCCCACCCCCCGAAACGCGGGCTTGGGGGAGGAGCGGCTGGCGGGGCGGCCCCATCCAACGCACTCAACCGG
>NW_023640140.1:5000-11556 GCF_015228065.2 Penaeus monodon
TTACAATTCTAAGTTGTTGTTCGTAACGAGGTTTCTCTGCCCCTCTCATTCGGATGCTTATTTTTCCCATTCATATTTATGCACTAAAATATATAATCATAATTAAACCGTCAAATCTTTATACAGCTTATTTCTGTGTTTTACCTTCCCAGGTTCTCCCGTGCATTTGTTTTTTTTTAAAAAAACTTTTTATAGCAGGATACTAAAATAAATAAATAAATAATTTGATGTACACCCCTTTCTTCACTGTTTATTTGCCACACTTTCCCTTTTGTGGTCAAAATTTTTTTTTTGATAAAAAGCATTGTTTATTGCAAAATGGGCATTTCGGACATCGCTGACCCTCTACTTCATTTTTTATGTTCCTCTCATTTATTTAATTTTTATTGTGAATGCAATTGTGCTTTTATTTCCACCTTTTTTGGCTAGTAATTGACATCCTTGAACTTTGTTCGGTCTTTTGTGGGGCAAATGGAATATCACCCTCAATTTTTATGGTAAAAAACGGGAAATTTACGCGTCGAACGTCGTTGCAGCGCGATAAGGACCGTGGCCAGGCAATTGCGCCGCGACTTCCTGTTCGGTTTTCCACGGGATTTTTTTTTCTTTCTTTTTTTTTGGGGGGGTGGGTTTGGCTTTTTTTTGGTTTTTCTTTTATTTCGGATCCCGCGGGTTTTCGATCGTAGTCGCTGCGTTCCCTCTGCCCGGGCCTCGCAAGGTCTTGGTCGCGGTCGCTTCCCCTTGGGATGCCCCTTCAGCTGATTTTTAAGCGGGCTTTTTTAGGTTTAAGCAAAAGGTTTGCCCTCGGGGTAAATGATAAGGCAGGGGGTTTAGGACAAAAACCACGCCCGATGTCCTTCGTGTTTTTGGGGACAGCGTGGGTCGGGCCGACCGCGAGGAAGGGGTCTCGCTCACGGCCAAATAAAAGTGTGGTTCCCCGGGACTCGCTAAGGTGTCTGGGCCATAAAGCATCAAACCATTTCCCCCCCCCCCCCTTCTCTCTCTCCTCTTCCTCTTCTCTCTTCTCTCTCTCTCTCTCTCTTTCCCCTCTCTCTGTTCTCTCTCTCTCGCTCTCTCTCTCTCTCTCTTTTCTTTCTCTTTCTCTAAAGAATGAACTCTTGTGCTTCTTTCTTTTTTTCCACAAAGCGAAAACGTCGATTAAGTATTGGGTTTTGGGTTTTTAAGTTTGGCCTTTTGCCCGACGAGGTGGCAGGCAAACCGAAGGTCGAATAAGGTGGAGGTGCGGGTAGATTCGCCAGGGATATAGGTAGGAAGAGGCCCATCCCCGCCGCCGCGCCCTTTATTGCCTCGTAAAAACTGCTCAAATTTGCTTGCCACCAACTAGGCTGGTTTTTCTGCTCCGCTTGCTTGTTTAATCCTTTGGGGGTCACGCCGGCCCCTTTTGCCCTCCCCCTCGCCGTCTCCTCGAGCCCCCCCTCCGTCGATCGGCCTTTGAAAATGGACGATTTCGAGTGCCCTGTGTATGTGGCTTTTATTCACTGCTTCGGGGCATGATAGCGCTTTGGGAAACTGGCGGCGCGTATTTCTTCATGAGCGTCCTCGTGCTTAATGCTCCGGCTCGTCGGGAGGGGTTTGCTTGGGGAGATCCCTGGAACCGGCTGAAGGGCTAGGGAAGGGGCCGCTCCTGGAGGTGGGAAAACCCCTTGAGGGGCAAAATGTTATCGAACCCGCTACACTGCATATTTGGGATCTGATTCTGTGGGGTGCGCGCCCTCACTACCCTCTCGCTGCATCGCGGGAAATGCGAGTGAATTTTTTCGGTTAAAATTGACAGAAGTTTTGGCGATGCTTTTTGGGGGAATGTACCCCAGCGAGGGCGGTAGGGAGGCAGAGCGCGGGTCGGCTCGACCCTTTTTTTCCTCATCCCTTACAAACAGGAATTTAGCGTCAAAACATGACATAAAGACAAATTTCGTTGGATAGTACCGGTAGCCTCGAAAAAAAGGACTCTGAGCCTAGAAAAAAGAAATAGTGCAACGGGTCTGTTTTTTTAATTGAGTGTAAAACAGTTGAAAATTACCGCCGGATTGAAATGGGACGCTCGAATGTTATGGTCCGAATGTCAACACGTTTGTTTCCAAAGGCAGGTCGAACGAGTATAAATTTTCAACGGAAAACAAAAATCGAGTGGAAGGCATATTTATCAGAGCGAGAAAAAAATATTCCGTCTTTTTAAAACATTTTTTTTCCTGCATGCATTTTTTTTCCCTTTTTTGCTAAAATGGCTGTATTCCTAAAAAGGAAAATTTTATGTCGGAGAGTATTCTTTTTTTTTCCGCCACTATGTTTAATCTTTTTTCTTTCAAAGTTTAAATATTTAGCTCTTGTAGACATACATTAATTTTTGACAACACTCTAGCGCGTACTTTGGGGGATAGTTCCGGGATAATAACACAAAATGTTGATCATACGAATAATTTTTTTTGGGGGGCGGCGGGCGCGCGGGGGGGGGTGGTGTGGTGTGTGTGTGTGTGTGTGTTTGTTTTGTTTTTTGTGTGTGTGTGTTGTGTGTGTGTGTGTGTGTTGTGTGTGGGGGGGAGAGAAGGAAAGGGGATTATGCATTTTAAGTTTAACCTATTTACCCCTACACATTTGCCGTGGGCCTTGGGGGTTTCCGTATAATGCATGTGTGTTAGGGGTTGGGGGAGATGTGATCTCATCGCGGAACAAACATGATGGCTGCTTGACTGAATTGAAAAAAAAATTTTTTCATTTGAAATTTTACAAAAGTCAAGGGTGTATTTTTACAGAATTGTCATGGGGGGGGAAAAAAACGTTTTTGCTTAGGGAAAATTCTGTTTATTTTATTTTTTTTTATTTATTTATTTGATTTTTTATACTTTTTTTGAATGTCAAAAAATGGGGATGTTCAAGTTATTTTTTTAAAGCACCCAAATTCATGTTCATCTTGTTATATGTTGGGGTTTTTTATCCACTCGCATGCATCCTACGCAGGAAGGCGTCTGTTGTGATGTAACAAATAAAAACAATATTGTATCTATGTATTTCTGCTTATCTCTTACATCTATTGCTGTGATATAGTGTATTATGTATTTATCTGTATATTTAATTTATATATATATTATTTAAATATATATTAAAATTTATTTATTTATAATTTTAAAATATATTATTATTATATATATATTTTATATTTTATATAATTTCATTAATATAATAAAATATATAATATTATATTAATATATAATATATATATATTAATTAATATTATTTATTATATATTTATATATATATTATTTTTATATAAATTTTAAAATTATAATATTATTATATATATTTTATAAAAATTATATTATTATATTAGTTAAATATATATATAATGATATAAAATTATATATTATATATAATATTTATAATTTTTCTTATATATATTTTATTTTTTTAATTATATTTTTCCCTTTTTATATATTTAATTTTTTTTTTTTGTAAATTTATGATTTTTTAATATATATTATATTTTATTATTTTTATTATATTTATTTTAATATTATATTATTTTTTTTTTTTTTTTTTTGGGGGGGGGGGGGGGGGGGAGGGAGGATGATTTAAAAGATAATAATAATAAAAATAAATTTTAAATAGACATGGGGAATGTTTTTTATATTTTATATTTTTATTTTTAATTTGTATTTTTTTATAATATATATAAAAAAATTATATAAATTTCATATATTTATTTTATATTTTTAAATAAAATTTTTCAAATATATTTAACATATTAATAAAAGGGGTAAATGGGGTTATAAGATGTCCTATTGTGGACAAGGTTAGTTCCCGGGGGGGGAAATTTTTTGGGAAAGTCCGGGCCCGAGATGGGTTCTTTCCTTCTTGGAAAGACGGGCGGGAAATTTTGAGTGCCAAATTTGCTCCCTCACTTTTCCCTCCCCTCTACTTTTCCTTATGGGCCCTTTCCCCTACCTCTATCTCCCCTCCCCCCCTCCTCCCGGCCCTCTTTTCAGGTCACACTCTCTTCGTCTGTTTTCTTCACCTCTCCGTCTGTCTCCTCTCTCCGACGAGAGTCTGGTGTGAGGGGGTCTGGGTCTGGGTTTGCGCCGCCTTTATTACATCGAAAAAAACCCCTCGATATCCCGAGACCCCGCTCGGGTGGGACAAAACCCCCCGCTCTCGCTCTCCCCGCCTCTCCTCTCTCTCTCTCCCTCTCCCTCGCCCCTTTTCTCTCTCTCTCTTCCTCTCTCTCTTCTTCTCTCTCTCTTCCTTCTCCTCCTCTCTCTCTCCTCTCTCTCTCTCCCCTCCCTCCCCTCCCCTCCCTCCCTCTCCCTCCTCCCTCTCTCCTTCCTTCCTTCCCTCCTCTCCCTTCCCCCTTTCCTTCTTCCCCCCTTCCCTCCTTTTTTCTCCCCTTCTCTCCCCCTCCCTATTCCCTCTTTCTTTTTAGGTTTTTTACCTTTTGTCTTGTTCACCTTCCTCTCATTCCGCACCTTTTGCCTTCCTTCTTTTCCCCCCTGTCCTCCCCCCTTCCCGGGGAAAGGTTTGCTCTCTCTCCTTTCTTCCTCAAGGGTTGGGGGGGTAGATACCCATACCCTCCTTCATCTTCCTTGTCTGGGCGTTCCTTTTCCCTCTCTTCTCGTTTTTCCCTACTTCTCATCCTCCTTTTTCCTTCCTTCTTTTTTCCTCTCTTCATCTTCCCTTCTTTTCCATCTCTTCATCATTCTTAAAGCCTTCTTCACCATGTCTTTCTCCTCTTCACTCTTTTTTCTTCATTCTTCTCTTTTTTTATCCTTCTTTTCCCTTTGTCAACCAGCCTTCGTCATGTCTTCACCCCGTTTTGCACGGTATTCGCGTGGGGGGCCTTTTTTTTGCCTTGACGTATTTTAGACTCGATGCGCTTTATTCTGGCGTGTTGGTATATACTGTGCTTGCTTGACCTTTCTATTTTTTTGTTTATATTTTCTTTTTTTGTTCGTTGACTACCCCTTTTTTGATATTTTCATTTTTTTCGCTTCGCTTTTAAAATTGACCGTTACCCCCCGCAAATTTCATTATGGCTAAAAAAATGCCGTATGCTGTTACTGGTCTCCCACCAGCGGTCGCTTTTTCGAGTAGCTATCCTTTCCTCGGCGAGTGAAAGGATCTCCTCCCGAAGGAGTGAAAAACCCCTGCGTTTTTACCTTGTTTTTCTGCGAGTCCGCAAATTTTTAATCTTTTGGCGGGGTGGATCTCTGGGGGTTTCGCCCTATTTAACGGCCGAATGCCGATCATGTAACAAAACGGCCTTTGTTTAGTGTGTCCAGGGAGTTACTTGGCCGCCAGCGCGTGTGGCGGCGACGAATTCGCCGAGCGTGCCCGAGGCCCGCGAGCCCATTTACTTTGGCGCGGCGCTCTTTCCTCGGGATGTGTGATTGGGATTCTTCGAGTGACACTGATGAGGGGCATGACCGGGGAAAATGGGTCCACTTAAGTGTCAGTACACCCTTTCTGGGCTCAGGGTCGTTAGGCAATTTTTAAATTGGGTCGAGGCGGTTTTTTTAACTCTCCAGACTGCAACAAAATTTCTCCGCAGTACGGATCATTTAAAAAGGCCCAAATGCATGTCTCTTTTTGGTCCCTCCTCACTCTCTCACCCCCCCATCTCCACTTCATCTCCTTCTTTCCATCCCCGGTCCTCCCTCACCCCCACCCCCCCCCTCCTTTCCCTCCTCTCTCTCCCTCTTACAGTCCCCAAAAAATGATAACTCAAACAAGGCACTGGAAGACCCGCACTGATTGTGAAAGTGCAAGCTCGTCCCGTTGCCCTCAGGGGCGTGGGGGGCGGGCAGCGGCGTGACGGGGGGTGTCCCGCACCGCCTCTGCCGTTTAGGACACACAGAAATTTGCCCCCCCCCCCATTACGACCCGACCCCGGACAAGGTCAATATTTCTGGGCCTCTTTGTCTCCGTGTTAGTCCTCGCGCCCTTTTCCCCGGAGCAGGGGGCAGGGGGTGTTGTGGGGTGGTCCGAATGTGTGGCCGCGATACTGTGGCGGGCGGGGCGCAAGTGGTGCTTTGCGGCGTGGTCCCAGCTGTGTGGGTTTGGTCTGCTGTGGCGGAGGGCCGCCTGGGTGCGCACGGGCGTTCATTCCCAAATGTGGTCTATCGGGTGTAATAAATAACAAGGCAGCCACTGCAATATGTATTTTTTTTGGATAGATGTCGGAAGAAAAGTTCCCCCGCGTGTGTCGGGATTAGTGGGGGAGTGATGTTCAGCTTGACTTTCTTTTAACACCCTTGCCTTCCGGGCTCTCTCTCTCTCTCCTCTTCCCCCCCCCCCCTTTTCTCTCTTTTTCTCCGTCGGTTTTGGGGGGTTTGGGGGGTTTTGTCGGTGGCGCCAGTGTGTTCGGCGGTGTCTGTTAATTTTCCCCCTTTTCCGGGGGTGAAAACCCCTTTTCCGGGTTTTTCCCGGGGATTAAATGGGGTTGCTATTTTTTGAAAGTTAGCCTGGTGTTCGCAGGGCCCATAAAACCCTTTTTGGCGGAGGGTAAATTTTTCAACCCCCCTCCCCCTGGTAGGTAGTTAATTTT
>NW_023640141.1:0-11555 GCF_015228065.2 Penaeus monodon
AAAGATAAAAAATTTTGATAAAAAAAAAAAAAAATTTTTTTTTTTTTTGGATCAAATAATTTTTTAAAAATATATGAAATTTAAAAAGAAAAATAAAAAAAAAAAAAAAAAAAAACCAACAAAAAAAAAATATATTTCCAAAGAGTTTTGGCGAAAGAAAAGAAAGCAAAGAAAGAAAAGAAACAAAAGACTTCCCCCTTAAATCTCCCCTAAAGGGAAAAAGTCAGATCCAGGTCGATCTTCACTTTTTTTAAACTCGACAAAAGTGGGGAATGCGACACATAGCTCCCGGGATTTTTTTGATTCCGTGTTTGGCAATCTCTCTTTTCACTTTGGTTTCCCTCTTTCGTCCTTGCGGGTATTATTATTGTTATTTATTTATTTATTTTTTGTTTACTTATTTTTTTAGACAGGGGTGTTTAATTTTCGTGCGTTTCTAGATATTTTTTTTTTCTGTGTTGGGTTGTTTGTTTTCAATAATCTCTGCAAAAATTAAAATTCTTTTTTCCCTGCAGAATCCAAAATTTTCATGTTGCATGCGTCACTCTTTGTAAGAGGATCTTTTATTCATATCATTTGTTCTCTATGTCTTTATTTAAATCATATATATGATCAGGAGACCAGAAAAAAAAGCGGAAAGAGGGGGAAAGTTGGAAAATAAAATAAAAGGGGAGGAGAGAGAGAGAGTTACGGGGAGAGAGGAGAGAAAGAGAGAGGGGGAGAGAGATACAAAAAAAAAAAAAGAAAAATAACCAAATACAACTTAGCAACCCCTGCGTTTCATTCACTCCTATTTTCACCCCGCTCTTTTTCTTCCCTCCTTCCCCCGAAAGCCGACGTTTTTTCCTCGCCAAAATTTTCACACTTTAAAAGAAAAATAAAACGAACTTTCCGATGATATTTCAAATTTACGGGGAAGGAAAACCCCTAAAAAAGAAAGCTTTCATTTCGAGGGGTTTTGCCTACCCGGTATCTCACGACTTTTTCCCCCGGGAAAATGGGGGCCGATCCTCTGGTTCCTCCCACTGGGAAAAAAGCCGGAAGCTCTTTGTTTATGAATCTATCATCTATTAATGTTTGTAGTATGGATGGATGTTTGTCTCTCTCTCTCTCTTCTCCTCCTCTCTCTCTCTCTCTCTCCCTCTCCCCCTCTCTCTCTTTGTGTGTGTGTGTGGTGTGTGGTGTGTGTGTGTGTGTGTTTTGTGTGTTGTGTGTGTGTGTGTGTGTGTGTGTGGTGTGTGTGTGTGTGTGTGTGTGTTTATGTGTGTGCCGCTCGTGTTTGACATAATTACACATACATAAAAACACACACCTACATAATCACATTTATTTTTTTGGGGGAAATTTTTTGTTTTACTTAAAAAACCCCATTTATTGCTTTTAACTTGACAGGCCCTTTTACTCCCTCCAAACCACAAATTGTCTTTAAAAATAAAAATATATTACCCCTAAACCCACTTGTCATAAAATCTTTGACGAGGAGGGAAAAAACATCCGTTTAATAATGGGACATTATTCTGTTTTTTAAATTTCCTTTGTTATTTTGAATAAGAGTGTGGCATTGATAAATTGATTTCCGTCGACTCAAAAAAGAAAAATGAATTAAAGTGAAATAGAATTCTGTTAATTTTTTTTTTTCAAGTGTACTGTCCTATAGGACTTGGCATCATGGATTTCCATGATTTCTTGGAAATTTAGACGGTAGTTTGCCTTTTTCCTTTTCCGCCCGTGTTTTTTTTTGATCACCTCTCTTTTTTACCCGGGTCTGGGACCGGCAGGATTTGGGGCTGGTTTGCCCCCCCCGGGGCTGGAAAGCAACGGGTGAATTTTTCCTTCCCCAAAGGGAACACGCGCTGGCCGTGATCGAACCCTCAAACTCAGATTGCCGTCGTGACATAAAGTCTTGAGTCCGATGCTCTAACCACTCGGCAACCGCGCCCTGTTACATTCCATAAATATTGCGAACGTATTTTTTTGATTCTACTAAAAGTGGTGACAAATTTTAATATTAATAATTTTAATCTTTGTTTTATTACTTTTTAATTTTAAGCGAAGTTGTACTTGGAAAATATTAATTCTACAGATGTGAATGTGCCATCAATTTTCAAAAACCTGTAAAATGTCCTTAACCAATAAAACGAAAACATGAATATAAAAAATATGATAATGGGAATCATACCCTTTTTTACGCCGGATAAAAATCATCTGATGGTTCATTAATAATGCGTTTACTTGCAATAAAAACTATTCTATTTTTGGGTGCTTTTTACATTTCGTCTTGTTGCATTTCATTAGCATTCACAGGTATTTTTTTTTTTTTTGCTTTAATTACCGTGGCTGTGCGCAAAGAACCATGTTCAAAATTTTTATTCATATAATGTAACCCAAACTTATTTATACAACATTAACACAACTTATTATTGTATATTGCATATTATATATATTATATATATAATATATTAATAATATATATATATAAAAGATAGATATGATATCACTGCAATATGTATATATATACTTTATATTATAGCTCAAAAGTATAAGTATATATATATATATATAATATATATATAATATATATTAATATATAAAAATTTCACACACACACACAAATATATAAGTATTACCAAATGATAAGTATTTATAACATATATATATATATATATATATATAAAAAAAATATATAATATATATATATATTATATTATATATATATATATATATATATTATATCTACCAAAAATATAAGTTATACACAAAGTATAGTAATAAATAAAAACAAAAAATATAGTTATATTTTTATATCATATAATATATTATATTATTTTATATAAAATTAACCTTATGTATATATTGTGCGCTAAAGAAATGAGTATTACACACACACACACAAACACCACAAAACACCCACACACCCCCAACACCCACACCACAACACACACACACACACAACCACACCCACACCCCCCAACACACACATGTTATATGTATTTTAATTTTTAAATTTTATTACATTGTGTAATATGTATTATATATAATATACATAATATATTTTATTATATTATTATATATAATTTTATATATAATTATATTATATATATATATATTTGTGTGTGTACGTTTACTAATATCTATATCTATATCTATCTATCTATTTATAATCTATCAATCATCACTAAATCAATCAATAATATTATATATTATTAATAATATATAATAATATACATATATATATATATATTATATTATATATAATATATATATATATAAATTTTTATTTTAAAATATATATAATATTATATATATATATATATATATATATTTTATATATTATAATATTAAAAATTAATCTCGAGTCTTTCTTCTGCAACATGCATTAATTTGCGGGGAAAATGAGGAAGATTTAAATCACTCGGAGAATTAAGCTACAATGCACTTTTTTCGAAAAAAAGGTAAACAGTTTAACAAAAATGCGATACGCGATATATATATATAAATTTTATTTAAAATTTTATATATATTATATATTTAAAAATTTATATATATTTTATATACATATAACACAATTATGCAATTATCATATATATATAAAAATTATTTTAATATATAATATATATATTATTATTTATTTATTTTTTTATTTTTTTTTTTATTTTTTTAGTATTATTTATTTATTTATTTATTTATTATTTTTTTTTAAATTATTTTTTATTTATTAAATTAAATTAAATTTTTTTTTTTTTTTTCAATTCGTTAAATTCTTTTGTCGTGTAAGGTTATTTGTCGACTGTAATCGCACAATTTAAATTTAAATTCTTCTTTTGCCAAACAAATCCTGGGGACGAAATTCCTCACACGCGTCGCATTCGACAGGGTGTCTTCTAAAAAATAGAAAAGAAAGGGGTCAAAAAGAGAGAGGAAAAGAGAAAAAAGAAAAAAAAAAATCACTGCGAAGAAAGAAATTGGGTACATTTAAAGGGGTTGGAAAGAAAAACGAAATGCAGTTCTTGGAAAATTTACGTTCTTTTTTTTGTTTTAATGAGGCAAATAAAAGAAACATAGATTATGAATAATCGACAGAACCTTAAGTAGATATATGAATGGGAAATATGGAAATCAAAATGGCAATATATTATTTTATTATATATTAATTATTATATATATATATATAATAATATATTATTAATCCACACACACACACACCACCCCCCCACTCCCCCCCCCCCCCCCCCCCCCCCCCCCCCCCACCCACACACACTATGTAGGGTACGCATGTATAAACATATATATATTATAAAATTAATATATATATATATATATACCAACACACACATATAAAATTTAAAATATTATATATATATAAATTTAATATATATTATAAAAATTTTTAATATTTTATTTATAAAAATATTATATATTTTAATATATATTTTTTTATTTATTTATTATGTGTATGTTATAAAAAGTATATATATATTTAAAATTACACAATAAAATATAAAATTTTAATTTATATATTATATATTATATATATTATTATTATGTATATATATTAATATATTTGTATAATATATATATTATTATTATAATTATATAATATATTATATATTATTAATAATATATAACCCACATTTTATACTTATTTTTAAAAGCATACTTCTTATATAAAATATATTATTATTATTAAAATTTATATATATTTAATATTATTTATATTATATTTATTATATATATATATATAATTCCTTTATAAACCCCTCGCCCCAACCACACCCCCACACGTGAATCAGGACCATGATTGCTCGCTTTAAAAGGAGAGCCGGCGCCGCCTCGCCTCGCCTCAAGGACAAAAGCAAAGGAGGCCGCCCACAGAAGTAAGGAGACAAGCAAAAACAGAAGGGGGAGGGACAAAAGGAGAAACCCCCTCCCCCTTTCTCCCTCGGTAAATGGGTCCTTAATTGGACGTTCAGAAGGGGGATATCGGCTCCGGCAAGGGTGGCGGGGGGGCGCAGCGGGGGGAGCCAGCGCCAAGAGAGTTACCTGATACCATGATCCCTCGATCGTGTGGATTTTGCGGGGCATATTAAAAAGTTTCACCGCCCCCGGGTCCCTGCAATTCGGCCCCCCCTTTTCCGCGTTACCGGCGTGACGCGCCCCCCCTTGTTTAAATGCCACATGCTTGTGCTTGCATGTACATCGCCCCCTACTCCTACTCTTTCCTATGCAAATTTTGGCATTAGGATACCTGTGCAAAACCTTCGGTGAACGGGGACCCCATCTTGGCGCGTGCTCGGACGTGGCAACCTTTACCTCCCCAGGGGAGGGGTGTCTGGGGGCCTTAAAGGCCTGCCTTCGGGTGCATAGAGTTTCCATTTTTTTTGTTAGGGATGGGTCGGCAGACCATCTGTACTGCCCCCTTTTTTTTCTTTCAAATGGGGCGATAGGCGGGTGAGCCCCCTTGTCAGGCCTTCAGCCGGGGGTTCTGTCAAATAGCAGCTCTAGACAGAACCAAAAGTTCCCGTAAGGAATCCGGGATAAAATTAGTCTTTCTCCCTCACTGTGATGAAATAGTCTGTGGTTGCTATTTCGGGGGATGAAGGAACTTACTGGAACAGTGGGGTCCCCTCTACTTCACTGAGGGAAATTTTGGGTGTTTCAAGAGAAGGGGTTCACTTTAAACTCACCCTCCAAAAAAAACGCCGGAAAAAAAGTCAACTCCTCTCCCCCACTGTGTGGAAACCAGTCTGTGGTTTGGCTGTTTCCAAGGGACGAAGGAGCTTACTGCAACGGGTACAGGACCCCCCCCCTCTCATGAGGTAAAACATCCTTTTGGGTTTTTCAGAGGAAAGGGATCCACCTAAAAAAACCCCGTCCTGCCTTTGGGAACCTCCTGGAAAATGTTAATTTCCCCCCCCTCACTGTGGTAAAACAGTGTGGCCGGCTTTTTCCCCCAGGGGGATAAAGAACTGACAGGAACGGTGCAGGCCCCCCTCTTTTCTCATGAGGTGAAAAAAACCTTTGGGCGTTTCAGAGAAAAGAGGGTTCACTTTGAAAAAGGGTACGGGTCCCCTCCGGGAACAGAGGGAACTGCCGGGAAAAAATGAAGAGCTCCCTTCCTACTGGGGGAGGAGCAGAAGTGTTCCCATCATGATGTCCTGTAGGGGGAAAGGGCATCCCCTCTGGGATACCCCCAATTTACACCTACCCCCCGTTTGCCGTGCGGGGCACCCTTGTGGGGTGGGAAACGGATCCGGGGGTTAAAACGATGCCGGCACGATACGCCCCTGCGGCTAGAAACACGCCTCTTTGGTCCTCTATTCTGGCAAGACGGCCCCTGATCCGGGCCCCGGTCAGGTCAATCGGCTGCGCCCATCGCCTTTGGTACCCAAACCTCCGTGTTACCAGTGCAATCGGCCATTTGGCTGCGTATATCCACTCATCACCCCTGTTGTTTTTGCTTTTGGGTTCTACACTCCTTCCCCTTTTGGACTCCGGGGTGGGTGGGGGCGTGGTGGATGAACCTTTGCCCAATATTGGAAAATTTTAAAATCAAACCCCCCACAGACAAAACCTTACTGTTACACCCGTGCCCCCCAAAAACCCGGCACCCCCTGAAGCCTTACGTCCCTCCGGGTGGCAAAAGAAACCCCCGAGCACAGGAGATCTGTCTGCCTCTGCCAAGTGGGGACAAACAAAAAACCATGTACAAACATGTCTGTCCACCAAATTGTCCAAAAAGGGGACTCTCGTCGGGGCCCCTCCAGGCCCCCCCAAACCCGGAAAGGGCCCCCTAGCCCCCCTCAGACGACCCCACTGACTGAATCAGGAGCACCAGCGAACCGCCAAAAACAGCGGGTGCCTCCAGAGCAGCCCCAAACCGAAAGGGCGACCGAAAGGGGCCGAGGCCGGGAGCCATTTTCTGATGGCGACCCCGACCCCCAAGGGCTTTCCCGCAATTCAAGGCCCCCCTTAAACCCCAAATTTTCGACAATGCCTACCAAATGGTGAGGCTTTGGGAAGGCCAGCGCAAAACCGGCTGTCGACCCGGGGTTCCGGATCAGGCATATCATCGTCCCCAAAGATAAAACCCACCCTTTTTTCCTGCGGAGCCAAAGGGGTTTAAAAAGATGGGAGGAAAGTGACCTCTCCCCACTAAAACCCCGAAGAAAGAGTCAAGAGTCTACTTGGTTTTCTCATCTCTACATGTGGAGGTGATAACATCAAAACCCCCAGGTCGGGGAGGCTTCCCCTTGTCAAGGGGAAAGACCCAAACCCGGGGCAAGTCCGGGTGACCATAAAGGGTACCCCAAAGCTCCCCCTTGCGGGGAAACTGGGGTACCTACAACTTACCACTTATTCCCTGAACCACTTCGGTGTTTCAAGTGCCAAAAAGTGGGGGACCCCCAGGCAAACTGTACACCCAAAGCCAAAATGGGGTGTCTGTAGAAAGGCCACAATACTGAGGTGTGCATCAAGCACAAAAAGAAAAAAGAAGGACAAAACCCAAATGTCCAACGTGCCAAGGGCATCACGCCGGGACCTGGCTTGCTCTTCAGGAAAGAGGGGGGCCCTAAAAAGGGCAAAAGGTTGCTAAGAACCCCAGATTTTGTTCCTGCCCCCCAGGCCCTACGTCTGGGGGGGGAACAAAACGAAAGGCTTCCCCCTCCAAAGGGGAAAGGGAAGCTGCCCCCACCAAAAACCGGGAGATCTCCACAATCAGGAGTCCCCCAAAGAAAAAGCAATGCAGAGGACCACGGGAAAAAGGGTTCCAACACCCACCACACGGTCCTCCCCAACCCCCAAAGACATGTTTTTTCGACGAGGGGGCATGTCGATCCTGATAAATGCTGTGGTCACAGCAGGGGCAATCCTTGCCCAGACCGAGGAAGAGGGGGATAAGGCATTCAATGTTGCCTGACGACACTGAAAAAAGACCGTGAAAAACATAAAAGGGGAAAAAGATGGGAAGGGCCAATCGCCCAAACCTCTCCTCAGCCCAGGTCGAGACTCCCCCCCCCCTCTCCAAGCCAGGCTATTCCTCACAGGCAGAGCCTAGCCAGGCTATGCCCCAAGCGAGCCAAACCCGGGTTTCGGCCACAAAACCGAAACAGAAGAACTGAGCCTGCCCAGGAAGGGGACCAAAGCACAAAACACCTGGCCAGAAAAAAGCCAAGAAAGAAAAGTAGAGCTACCAAAAGGGTCTCCACCCCCCAGTGGGTCCCGGGGTCCTGCGCCGAAAGAGGCCCCCCAAGCATGGGGATCCACATAAAATTGTCAACTCCCCACCGTCAAACCCCAATGGACATTCTCTGATGTAAATATTAATTAGTAACTCTACACGCAATCTAAGTATTCTGCGTGGGGAAATCTGTGGCTTTCTTTTCCCCAAGGAGTGCCATCCTCCACGCAAAAGTGCGTCAAGGGGCATTGCATCGTCATGCTCAGGAACATTATCAGCGGAACTGTTCGCTTCTCAGGGGATCACTCACGCGCTGCCACGTTCCGATGGCAAAAAGGCCCGATGACCCCGGGGAAGGGGAAAAATTCCCTGCTCTCAATAGCCCTGCACCGCAAAATGTGGAGAAGATGTTGAAACTCTTGCCGTCGAGATTCAACTGGCCGGGGGCCCCCGAAAAATTTTACAACGTGTACCGGCCCCCCTTATACTTAGAACCCCGCCAGGGATGTCTTCCGCGCACACACCGAGGATCATAGGGGGGGACTTCAATGCCACCACCCCATCCTGGTCCCCGCAGGGCAAACCGGGTGCGGCTGGGAGTTACTAGCCAACGTGCTCGAGACATTCCCCGGATCGCTCTCCTCAAAAGCCAGGGGGCCAACGCATGTGAAGAGGGGGCCTAGCCTCACCCTGGCCACTGCGACTCTGGTGGAAGGATTGGCTGGCGTGTCATGAGACCCACTGTGCCATTTGGCACTATAACAACCCTCATGGGTAGTGGCCCCCCGAAATACCCCGCCGAAACCAAGTGGAAAAAAGACAAGGCCCAAAGGCAGGCGTTTCCAGAGCGCCTTGGCCCGCGTCTGAGAGCAATGAACCCCACAGGCGAAAAAGTGGAAATGCTACAAACCAACTTGTAAAGCCATTGATGAGGCAGCCCCCTGACCATAAAACCCAAAAATCGGCCTGGGTCCCGGAGTCACAAGGCGCCTGGTACTTCAAAAGACGGGTTGGAGGGCAAACCCCAGGGGAAACATGTGCCCAAAACATTTCCAGAAAAAAACCCCCCACAAAACCCAGCCCTCCTAAGGAGGCTGTAAAGGGGTGCCAAGGAAAATGCCAGCAGAGTGGGCGGGGAAAAATGGCTGGAATGGTGTGAGTCTTTTCGATCACCGACCCCCCCTCAGGCTATGGAAAAAGGGGCAAACGGCCCCCCGCTCAGCCCCCGGGTCACGACCACGACCCCCGGGAGAGGCCCAAAAAGACTGGGGAAGAGTTTTCTGCGAAACGAGCACGACTCTGCCACCGAACTGGGGGAAACAAGAACCCCCAAACCCAAAAGACTTGCTCACATCAGGAAAGGGGGCCGAACCCGATGACTCGATGTTATCTTTTCTCTGAGGGGCTAAGAAATGCACACAAAGCCAGTTGCCCCAAATCAGCCCCGGGGGTGACGGGGTCCGTACCCCATCATCTCCCCCCTGGGACTGGTAGGGAGCTTGCATTCCTGCAACTCATCAAAAAAGTCCGGGAAACTTCCACTCTACCCCAGAGCTGGGAAAAGGGGGGCCCTAGTTTCCCATCCCTAAACCAAAAGGGGCCGGGAAGTACCGCCCCTCTCTCTCCTCACTGCCTGGGAAATGCCCAAGGATGTATGAACCGGGTCCAAAGGGAAAAAGGGAGCCCACACGAACACCTCCCGGGTTTTACCAGGGCATGAGGCACAGCGCAAGGGAAGCCCGCTCATGACACATAAACACGGGCCATCGTGGCATATTCCTTGACCTGGAGAGGCTTTCGAATTGGGATCCTCTTGCCATTCGGGAGCCCGACCAAAAAAGGACAAACAAAATCTTGGGTTGGATAGGTGACTACTTTAGGAATAAACAGCCAGAGTCAAAATTTCCAAGGGCCCTACCAGCACTCCCCTAAAAAAGGAACGCCACAGGGGGGGTCTCAGTCCACCCTTTTTTAAAAACACTAATGTCCCCCGTATCCTCAAATAAACCCCCCAGTGGGGTGCAAGATCTCTCCTATGCAGACTCTTGCTATCATCTCCACTGGAGCCATTGCCTAAAAAAACCCACGTTGTCTGGACTTTGGGTTTCCGGGGGTGTTTCAGGACAGGACTAAAAATCTCTGCGCCAATCCCAAAGCCATGGCTTTGAACAGAGAGTTCAAAGGGCCCAATCTGAAAATCCAGGGAATGGACTTGGATGGGTTCAGGGAATACCCGTCCCCTTGGGGGAAGGTAGCCGGACCCTCTCCCTTTCCCCCAGGAGGTCCAGTACCCGCTTTGACCGAACAAAGGCAAGACTGTCGTCATGAAGTAATGAGTGGAAGACCTAGGGCCCGACCAGAGTAAAAGATCTTCTACGTAAATGCTGTCAGGGCCCCTTGTAGAAATATGCCTCACTCGCTCTGATTGCATCAAGAAAAAAATAAAGACCGATTGGGGACAGTCCAAAAAGAAGCCGCCAGGGTCTTTTGGGGGCCCCAAGGTGGGCGAAAGGGCCTCAACCTCCTGTGGAGACAAACCTTCTCCCCCTTTGGCCTCACGAATTGATCTAAAAGGCACACAATTCCTTCAAAGGGCTCCAGTCTCCCAGGAACACAACCTAAGACACAAATAGTCAGACGCCTAAACAAGATAACGACTGTTTGCAAACAAAATCCTGGGTGTCTCACACCCAGGTGCAATCGCCTCGCGAGATGCTTACAAAAACGGCTACAGGAGCGCCTCTGGCAAACCCCCACCCCACGGGAAGCACCGAGTGTCATCCCAAAAAATGAGACGCCTAAAAACTGACAAGGCCGGGGCCCTAATGAAAGGCCCGGGCGAACCAGAAAATTCGCAAAACTCAAGCAAAACAAGCAAAGCAAACAGCAAAGGCACAGCCCTAAAAAAACTGACACAGAGGGCCCCTAAGTAAAAGGGCCCGGGGGGAAAGCCCGAACCCTTCGCAAATCTCAACAAGCGGGAACAAGCAAGGCATGCTCCCTTTGGGCACAAAACCCTACGAGGTAAAGATCCTCCGGGCATTCTCTCTGGAGGGAGGGGCGGCCGAGTCACAACCTGCGCAGAGGAAGTCCTGTATCTCGCCGGGTATGAGCAGAGACCGAGATTCAAAGAATTCATAAACACCACCGCCAAGTACTCCAAGTGCGCCGCTAGAACAGGGGCCCCCCGCTCGGCCCGCTCGGGGTTTACACATTCTTGGGACTGTTCCAACGTCGCTCAAAAATCATTTTAAAATTTTTTTTTAATTAAAAGAATTAAACCACGCCGGGGCTGTTAAGCAAAATCACGATGGGGAGGCAAGGGGATCATTGTAATGTTTTATGCAAAGAATACGACCCGGCGTTTTTTTTCCCC
>NW_023640142.1:0-11554 GCF_015228065.2 Penaeus monodon
TAAGAGGGGTAAAACAGGTAAATGAAAGTGACCCCTTGATGACTAAGCACTTGTAGAGCCATCTATGTGTGAATACAATAAATAAACCTGTGTTACAGTGGGCATGGCAGGTATTCTTGCCAAACGTGGCGATTGGGTTAAGCTGCTAGAAGTGTACAATGAAATTTGGAAAAGCCACACTTTTCCAAACTCATGGCACTTCGCCCACATCATTCCCATATTGAAAGGAGGGGGTAATCCCAGACTTGCCATCTCCTACCGCCCAATTGCGTTGACAAGTTGCTTATGCAAGGTCATGGAACGAATTGTTAACAGTAGGCTATTGAATTTTTTAAATTACAGTAATTTACTAGTTGATGAGCAGTGCGGCTTCCGCAAGGGACGCCAAACTCTCGATCAGCTAGTAAAGCTGGACAGTCATATTCAAGAGGCCATTGCCAAAAAAGATTTTTTGATTTCAGTATTTTTAGATATAGAAAAGCCTACGACATGACATGGCGATATGGCCTACTCAGAAAACTTTATGCTTTTGGATTACGTGGAAACTTGCCTTCTTTTATTCAAAATTTCATTTCTGACAGAACGTTTGCTGTCAAATTATTTTCCGACAATGTCACTTTTTCGGACATTTTTGTCCAGGCAAACGGGGTCCCACAAGGAAGTGTCTTGTCACCAACATTATTTCTATGTATGATCAATGACATCTTACCAGCTCCTCCTCGGAACCTTAAATACTCACTGTACGCTGATGATTGTGCATTATGGCATTCCAGCAATAATGCAGGATTCTCAGCAAATCGCATCCAATTGGCACTGGATATGATTCATAACTGGGGCCTCCAGTGGGGTTTTAAGTTTTCCATTCGAAAGAGTAAATGGGGAGCTGATAGACAGTCTTTGCTAATGGTATATAAAGCCCTGATTAGGTCTAAAGTAGATTATGGGTCAATCGTGTATGGTTCGGCATCGAGAACAAGTTTGAAAGGTTTGGATGGTGTGCAGAATGCCTGTTTGCGTGTGTGTCTTGGAGCCCTGAAGTGCACTCGGATCGAGCGTCTTGAGGTGGAGTCAGGAGTACCTCCCCTCCGACTCAGACGCGGCCAGTTAGCCTTGAGCTATGCCGCAAAGGTGGCTCGAGACCCGAGCCACCCTAATGGCAATAGTGGCATTAGGCCCTTTGCCACGAGACTCCACGACCTCGTCGAGAAAGTCGGTATAGATCTCTCTACCATCGATACCCTGGTTCAGTCAAATATAGCGTCATGGGAAACTCCCAATTTTTCTATCATGGAAGCTTGGCTTCCATCAGCTAAGGCCATGGCGCCGGAGGTGGAGGTACGCCAGAGGTTCAGAGAGATCCTCATTAAACATCTCCCTTTTTTTCATATATATACCGACGGCTCCAAGACAGAAGAGTGTGTGGGTGCGGGTGTAAGGTCGACTGAATGTGAACTAAAGTTCAGACTGCCGAATCATACATCGATCTTTCTTGCTGAACTCTTTGCCATTGATAAAGCCATTGATTTTGCACTATCGACGATCCACGATAGAATAGTAATTTTTTCAGATTCATTAAGTTCACTTAAAGCCATTATATCATTAGAAAGCACCAAAAATGAACTAAAGTTCAGACTGCCGAATCATACATCGATTTTTCTTGCTGAACTCTTTGCCATTGATAAAGCCATTGATTTTGCACTATCGACGACCCACGATAGAATAGTATTTTTTTCAGATTCCTTAAGTTCACTTAAAGCCATTAAATCATTAGAAACCACCAAAAATGAACTTCTGGGTAATATCATTCGTAAGCTACATGGTGCCAATAAATCAATCAAGCTAATATGGGTACCAGGCCACTCTGGCATCCATGGCAATGAACAGGCTGACAAACTAGCCGGGTCAACTGGTGATCTGGACCTTAGCATAGTCCGTACAGATCTCAGGTGTTTTGTGTCACTTATAAAAGCAAAAATACATCTCCTGTGGCAAAGTGAGTGGACCAGCCTCCAACTCGCCAACAAAATCAAAACCACAATAGAACTGTGGGATACAGCCCACAGGAAAAACAGAAGGGAGGAGGTGGTGTTGGCCCGACTCAGGGTCAATGCCACTAAAATAACCCACCTCACTCCCTATATTGACAGAAATTTTCCTCCACAATGCCATCAGTGCAACACCACCCTTACCATAAATCATATTTTAACAACATGCTCAAAATACAATAACAGCAGACAATCACTCCGAAATTTACTAAGAATGAAAAAAATAGCTTTTACAACATCAAATCTGCTATCAAATGATGAAAAAATAATAAGTAAAGTAATCACTTTTCTAAGGGAGACAAAACTTTATGACCTTATATAGATTGACAGAATAAATAGGATCCATTGGCTTAATAACCTTGGCCACATGCCGCTGGTTGATAGCCAAGAAATCCAAAAAAAAAAAAAAAAAAAAAAAAAAAAAAAAAAATCCTGTATCAAATGGCTACATCAACCCAGCCTAAACATCATAAGGAGGATGATACTGAATCACAGTCCGGAGCGCACCTTCCTGTCCGGGCTACTCCTGTGAGGACTTCGTCTGGCTCGCGATCGGCTTCTCGTGAGAGAAGCAGATCGCAATCTGTCAGTCGTCTCCCTCGCCAGGAGGTGCAGGACATGGAGGCCTCTGTCTCCAAACCATCCTGAGAGAGGTCCCCGGGAAGCGAGGGAGAGGAGGCGTCTCCCTCCCAAAAAAAGAAGAAAAAATCTGGTGGACAAGGCACTTCCAAACCCCATAAAACGTAATCTTCGCATCGACCTTTATACAATGGAACTGTCGAAATCTTAGATCTAAAGTAAATGACCTTAAATTATTAGCCTCGTCCTATGCTCCCGATATTATAGTTCTCCAAGAAACGCACTTAACAAACCTCGTCTCTGACGAGGTCGTTTCGCTGAGGAACTACCATCTTGTGGGTAGGGGTGGAGGCGGAGTCGCCATGTACATCCACCAAAGCCTCCCTTTTACAGAAGTGACTATTATTCTACTTTGGAGTTTGTCGCATGCAAAGAAAAAATCAATGTCACATATCTGGCTATATGTTCACTTTATTGTCCCCTGATGCGTGATAGCCTAGGATGAGCTCTTTGCTCAAAATAAAGCAATTTTAGCTGATTTTAATGGCTCTCATACGTTATGGGGTTCCCTGCGGGTGGATGGTAGAGGTGAGCAAGTAATTAAGTTATTAATGAGTCTGATTTAATCCTTCTGAATGAAGGTAGTTTCCCACGCGGGTGGACGATAATACCGGTAATTTTTAGCTTTATTGACTTATCACTGGTCTCTTTATCAATAGCAGCCAAGTGCCTGTGGCACGCCATTGACGACTCGTTGGGAAGCGATCATCTTCCTATTTTGATTAAATATTCATACGACACAGTGAGAACGCCTTCAGCGCCTAAATTTAACGTAAAAAGAGCAGACTGGGTCGCCTTCACAAGGACGTCAAGCTCGAACTTGTTGGAGAAACCATTGATGATAAGTGAACAAAATTCAGAATTCGATTAAGAAGCAGAATGGCTATCCATTCCTAAACTTCGACAGATAGCGTTAAGCATAGAGTTCCATGGTGGACCACCCGATTGCCGCAGGGCGCTGTGCCGCGCAAAAAGGCCTACAGGCTTTTTCAAAAATAACCACAAATGAGAACTTTTGCAACTATAAACAAGCAAGAGCTAGGGCTCGTAGAGTAATAAACAAGCAAAAAGAGACTTTTCCCGGTGGAGCTTTGGGCTCCCACAATTAACGCAACACCAAAAAAATAGAGGTTTGGGGCTACTATCAATAAAATCATTAAGAAAAAAAAACATTTATCACAATAACATCTCCACCGGGGGGAAAAATAAATTTTGATTCACCTAGAGAAAATTTTCTAAAGCACTCCCCGGCAAATTCTTTTCAAAACCACGGCCCCTCAGCTAATTTCCATCCCACCTTCCCTGACCTCAAGGAAGAAAGGGTGGCGCAAACCCAAATTTACTTTGCCAACAGGAATTTACTTTGATTCCAAAAAAATCTTACAATGGGGGCTTTTTTCCGCCCCTTTAAAACCTGTAGGAGGAACAACCCCAGGGGCCCCGATGAGATTCGATACAGATGATGAAGCATCTTTAAAACATGATGACCCTGATTAAGTTTTCTAGAATGTAAATGAAATTTTGGGAAAAACCACACTTTTCCAAAATCAAAGGCACTTTTGCCCACATCATTCCCCCTATTAAAGGAGGGGGTAATCCCAGACTTTTCCCAAAATCCCCACCCCCCCAAATTTCGTTTACAAGTTTTCCCTTTTGCAAAAGGGGCATTGAAACGAATTGTTAACCAAAAGGCTATTGCATTTTTTAAAAATTTCCCGTAATTTGCTAGTTGACGAGCCGTGGCGCTTTTTTCCCCAAGGGGCGCCAACTCTCATCACTAGTAAAACTTGGGGTCATATTCAAGAGGCCCTTGCCCAAAAAAAAATTTTGATTTCAGTATTTTTAGATATATAAAAAAACCCACGAAAAAGACTGGCGATAGGGGCCCACCCAAAAAATTTTGCTTTCCCTCTCTTTCAAACCTTTTTTTTCTTTTTTCCAAAATTTTTTTCTGGGCAATTTCCCCTTTTTTTTTTTGGACATTTTTTTTTTCCCAGGCAAACGGGGGCCCAAAAAGGAAATGTCCCTTTTCACCCAAAATTATTTCTATGTTGATTTTAAAGACATTTATCAAATCCTCCCTGGAATCTTAAATTCTTTACTGTACGCTGATTTATTTTGCATTAAAGGCATTCCATCAATAATGCAAATTCTCACAAAACGCATTCAAAATTGGCACTGGATTTTGAATTCCCCCAAATTGGGGGCCTCCCGGGGGGGTTTTTTTAAAATTTTTCCATTCGGGTTTAAAATTTTGGGGGGAATTTTTTTTTTCCAAAAAAAAAAAAAAAAAAAGGAGGCCGAACATCCCCCAAAACTCGAGACCAAACCCCCTATTTTAAAAATTTTTTCCTTTAAAATTTTTAAAAACCCACTTTTTTATAGTAACTAAATTTGGGAAAAACCACACAGGTCATTTAAAAAATAAATGTCAAAGAGCAATAAAACTTTTAAAGTCTTTTTCTGGTTAATAAAGGGGGGACGATAGACAAGTCTTTGCTAATGGTATATAAAGCCCTGATTGGGTCTAAAGTAATTATGGGTAAAATCGTGTAGGGTTTTGAAAGGTTTGGAAGCTGGCAAAATGTTGCTTGCATGTGTGTTTTGGGGCCCCCTAAAATGTTCTCTTATCGGGGACTTGAGGGGGGTCGGGAGTACCCCCCCTCCGACTCAGAGGGGGGCCCATTAGCACTGAGATATTTAAAATTACGCCCCTGAAAAAAAGGGCTCTCATGGGGCTATCACGTATCAGGGGCAAAAAAGTAAAACATATAGCCGATACTCCCTTTAATTTTTTATTTTGCATGCGAAAAATTTCCCAAAATTTAAATAATATTCACTTCTGTAAAGGGAGGCTTTGGGGTTTGTACATGGCGACCTCCCCCTCCCCCCTACCCTCACGACCTTCCACATAGATGGTATTTCCTCACAAACCCCTGTCAGAGAGAAATGTTTAAAGCGTTTCTTGGGAATAAATTTCGGAGCATAGGTCAGGCAAAAATTTAAGGTCATTTCTTTAGATCTAAGACTTCGACTTTCCATTTAAATGGCGACGCGAAAGATTACTTTTTTAGGGGGTTTGGAATCCCGGGCCACCATTTTTTTCTTCTTTTTTTGGGAGGGAGAAAGCCTGCTCTCCCTCGTTTCCCCGGGGGCCCTCTCTCAAATGGTTTGGAGACAGAACCCCTCCTGGCGAGGGAGACGTGACAATTTGGGCGATTGCTTCTTCACAGAAGTCCTCACAGGAGTAGCCTCCGAACCCGGACTGGATTATATCTCCCCCTTATATGTTTAACGGGTTGATGCGTCATTTTTTTACCAATTTGGTAAAATTTAAAAAACTTTAATTTTAAAATTTTTTAAACATTTTTTGTTTTATTTCGAATTTCCCTTTCCTTGGCTGCAAGCTGTTGACTGAATTACTTGATAGGGGAATTTTGTTTTTGCTTCGCTAAGTACGGGTTTCTGTGTAAAAACTTTCCACTTTCCCTTAGCTTCAGTGTAACTAACTTCATCTTTTTCATATATCTAATTCTCGTCTCCTTTTTCAGGACCGCTTCAGCAGACCCGACTGTGGGGACCTCCTAGTTAGCACTTTTTAAAATCTGGCTAGTAAAATGTTGTATCATGGGCTCAGCACATTTCCCAAACAAACCTTACTCGAGTCTTATCAAACTCTTAATAAGGGTGCCAAATTTTTTTGGCTCTATAAAAGCATTGGGTTTTGGACAAAAGGTTTACTTGACCTTGTACAGTCCAGTTTTCGTTCGCCATTCCCGTCCTTTTTGGGGTCATAAAAATGAACGTCCATACATTTTTGGGGTCCTTCTGCTCTCAAGAATTTCACTTTTTTCCCATCGTCCTCAATCCCGTGAAAGATTACTCCCTTTACAGGTTTTTGGGGCCCAAATAGGAATAGTTACTTAACTCGAAGATCATAAATTTGCGTCAGTTAAGAAAATCCTTACGGAGTTTTTTGTACTTTAACAAGGAGGCTTCCATCTAGAAATTTTTTTTGACAAATCAAAATCGCCGTCCACGACCTAAAGGGCCCCTTTTTGATGTAAAGGGGGTTTTTTACGTTCAGAAGTGATTGATTTTCATTCACCTTTTTAAATTCGCGAACCTTGCTTCTCGGGGGAATTTTGAAAAGGGGTTTTCTGGGTTTTGTCATTAGAAAGGGGTTCCTTGTCAGTGTTCAAATTTGTCTTGGGGACGGTCATGAGTCGCCCCTCCCCCTTGAGGAGAAGGGTACCGGGGGTATTTTCATTCTGGGTATCACCGGTCCCCCCCTTGTTAAAAATTTTTGCCTGAAGGGATCAAAGGCTCTTAACTTTTGGTAAAACCTAACAGCAATAGCAAAGGGAAGTAATATTTTTATTCGCCCTTTTACACCCCAGTGAAGTTTTGGTTTGCGTTTCTCCAGTACACAGCGGGGTTGGTTATGTGTGGGACACTTCCCTACCGCCGAACTTCCCTAGGCAAGGGAAAACGGTAAGTAGACCCCCAACCCCCCAAGGAAGGGATTTCACAGGAACCCCGGTGGGGCTCAGGAAAGCACTTTAAAGATGAAAAATTTAAAAAAAAAAAAAAAGTCGCCCAAAACGCCCCAGAATATGGGCCCCCCCCATGGTCAAACCCCAAAGGGCACCCTGGGTAGAAGAGAGCTGCGGGTCTGAGGTGGGGTGCTGCTATCTACTGTACCTGTGTCCCTGCAATCTAAGCACTAAAGGTGCTGGCAAAGCCAAAAATGTTCTGTAATCTACAGGTTTTTTACTTTAAATTTTTTACTTTACAAACTCAGAAGCAAAAATGCCTAGCGAGAGAGGGGGCCCGGGCCCAGGGAACTCTTGTGGCACAAGATTTTTTTATTTATTGGTTTTTTGCTTTTTTATGTAAGGTGCGTCCTCATAAAAGGGTTCTAACCCGAGTGGGCACATTTTTTTCTTCTTTTTGGATTTTTGGCTATAAACCCATGGCAGGGGCCCAAAGGTTATTAAGCCAATGGATCCTTTTTATTCTATCAATCATTAAGGTCATAAAGTTTTGTCCCCCTTTAGAAAAGTGATTATTTTACTTTTTTTTTTTTCATTATTTGAAAAAAGATTGGATTTGTAAATTAAAGGGTTTTTGTTTTTAAGGTAATTTTTTATATTTATTCTATTATTATTTATTTTGGGGCGGGTTTGTTTTATGTGTCTATTGAAAAGTTTGTGGGGTACTCCAGGCACGTGGGGGGAAGTTTTTCTAAATTAGGGAGTGAGGGGGTTTTTAATCGGGTTTTGCATTGACCAAGAGGGGGCCAAAACACCCCTCCTCCCTTCTTTTTTTTTCTGTGGGCGTGTCCCAAGTTCATTGTTGGCTTAATTTTGTGTTGATTTTGGGGGCTGGTCCACTCATTTCCCACAGGATTATTTTTGTTTTTATAAGTGCCCAAAAAACCCTGAGATCTGTACGGACAGCCAAGGCAGATCAACCATTGCCCGGCTATTTTTGTCACCCTTCATTGCCATGGATACCAGAGTGGCCGGGTACCCATATTAGCTTGATTGATTTTTGGCACCATGTACTTACAAATGATATTACCCAGTAGTTTCATTTTTGGTGGTTTCAAATTTTTTTAATTTTTTTTAAAAAGGAACAATGAATCTGAAAAAATTTCATTCTATCGTGGGTCGTCGATAGGCAAAGTCAATGGTTTATCAATGGCAAAAAAATCACAAGAAAGATCGATTTTTGTTCGGGATTTTGAACTTTAGTTCACATTTCGACCCTACACCCGAACCCACACAATCTGTCTTGGAGCCCTCGGTATAATATAAAAAAAAGGGGGATTTAACAAGGATCTCTCGAACCCCTGGCGTACCTCCCCCTCCCCGGGGCCCCTGGCCTTGGCATGGAACCCGGCTTCCGATAAAAAAATTGGGGTTTCCCATGGCGCTTTTTTTGGGTGAACCAGGGTATCGATGTAGGAAAATCTATACCGTTTTTCTCGACGAGGTCGTGGGGTCTGCGGCAAGGCCTATGCCACTATTTCCATTAGGGTGGCCGGGTCCACCACCCCTTTGCGGCAACTCAAGGCTGCGGCCGCGTCTGGTAGGAGGGGAGGCACCCTGAATCCCCCTCAAAACACTCGATCCAGTGCATTCAGGGCTCCAAAACACAACGCAAACAGGCTTCGCCCCATCCAAAAAATTTCAAAATTGTTCTCGATGCCGAAACCCTACACGTTTACCCATAAATTTTTAGACCTAACAGGGCTTTAATACCCAAACAAAGTGCTATCAGTCCCCATTGGGTTTCCAAAATGCCTTTAATAAAATTTAGTGCTTTTTGACATTTATTCTTTAAATACCATGTGGGTTTTTTCCAAATTTAGTTACATCAAAAAGTAGCCCAAGAAACTTTGCAGAATTTTGAATAGGTATTGGGTGGTTTTTTTTCTAAGTTGCCCGAGTTCGGCTTTCTCTACGTGAAAAAATTACCCCAATCCTTTTAAAGGAAAACTTAAAAACCCATGGAGGCCCGAGTTATGAATCTATCCAGTGCCAATTTGGTGCATTTCTGAAATTCCCCGCATTATGCTGGAATGCCAAAAAGACATCATCAGCGTACAGGAGTATTTAAGATTTCCCAAAAAGTGACTTGTCGGAAAAAAAATTTGAAGCAAAATTTCTGTCAAAATGAAATTTTGAATAAAACAGGCAAGTTTCCAAATAATCCAAAAGATAAAGTTTTCCGAGTAGGCCCTATCGCCATGTCTTCGTGGGCCTTTTTCTAATCAAAAATACTGAAATCAAAAAAAACTTTTTTGGCAATGGCCTCTTGAATTACTGTCCCCGCTTTACTAGCTTGCGGAATCCGCCTGCTCGTCAACTAGTAAATTCTGGGAAATTTTAAAAAAAGCAATACCTCTGTTAACAATTCGTTCCTGACCTTATAAGCAAATTTTCAACCAAATTGGGGGGTAGGGAAAGGGGAAAACTGGGGTTACCCCCTCCTTTTAATAGGGAAGAGTGGGGGAAGTGCCCTGGTTTTGAAAAGTGTGACTTTTCCAAATTTTATTGTAAATTCTAGCAATTAATCATGTCATCATGATTTAAAAGCTTTATCTTTATATCAAATCCATCGGGCCCTGGGGATGTTCCTCTACAGGGTTCTAGGGGGGCAAACTCACATTGTTGATCTTTAGTAATCAAAGTCACTCCTGTGGCAAAGTGAATTGGTTTCGCTCAGCCTCTTCCTTGATGGTCAGGAAAGGGGGGATGGTAATTCGAGTGCTTTTTATAGAGAAAGCCTGGGGGTGCATTAGCAAAGGGCTCTAGGTGAATCGAAATTATTTCCCCACGTGGATATGTATTGATTTTAGAAGATGTTTTTCTTTTTGATTTTTTTGAAAGGGGGCCAAAAACCCCTTATTTTGGATTGCTGTTTTTGTAAGACAAAGCTCCCCTAGGAGCTCTTTTTGTTTTCTTATTACTCTACGAGCCCTACTCTTGCTTGTTTTAATTTGCAAAAGTTTTTATTTTTATGTTATTTTTTAAAAGCCTGTAGGCCTTATTGCGGGCACGCGCCCTGCGGCAATTGGTGTCCACCATGGAACTTATGCTTCGCTATCTGTCAAGTTTTAGGAATGGATAGCAAAAACCTTTATAAACGAATTTTTAAATTTTTTACTTTATCATCAATGGTTTCTTTTCCCCCAAAAGTTTGAGCTTGACGCCCTTGTGAAGGGGACCCAGCGCTCTTTTTCGTAAAATTTAGGCACTGAAGGCGTTTTCACTGTGTTTTGAATATTTAAATAAATAGGAAAAATGATCCTTCCCAACGAGTCGTCAAAGTGGCCAAAGGCATTGGGGTGCTTTGATGAAGGGAAACCCTTGAAGGTCAAAAAAAGTCAAATACCGGTTTTCGTCCACCCCCGGCACTACCCCTTCTGAAGGATAAATCAGATATTAACAAACCCCTTAAATTTGTCACCTTACCATCCACCCGCAGGGAACCCCATAAAGTTGGGCTTAAAAATCATAAATTTTTTTTTTGTGGAGCGTTTTCCCGGAGCAAAGAGCAATCATAGGTATCAACTAGGGGGGCAATAAATGACAATACCAGATACCCATTAATTTTTTCTTTGCTGCACAAAAATCCCAAGTAGAATCAATAGTCCTTCTGTAAAAGGGAGGGTTTGGGGGTGTACATGGCGACTCCCTCCCCCCACCCCCCATCTTCCGACATAAATGGTAGTTCCTCGCGAAACGACCCCGTCAGAGACGAGGTGTGTTAAATGCGTTTTTTTGGAGAAATATAATTCGTTAGCATAGGACGGGCTAATAATTTTAAAGGGCATTTTTTAGATCTAAAAACTTCGCAGTTCCATTTTTAATGGTCAAAGCGAAGATTACTTTTTGGGGTTTGGAAGTGCCCTTTTCCACCCGATTTTTTCTTCTTTTTTTGGAGGGAGACCCTCCTCTCCCTCGCTTTTCCCCCCTAAGGAAGCCGCTTGCCGCGTGGGGGGGTTGAGCCCAATGATCGGTGAGCCGGACCCCGAGGGGTACCCCCCAAATGGAGGGGTCACCCGTGGGGACCGAAAAATCTTTGTTTACCCAAGGCCATGAGAGGGGGGGTGTTTCCCCCCCCGGGTTTATTTCCCTCTTTGGATAGGAGAACTCTCCCACGTGTTTCCGGCGTGGCATCCGTATTTCCAGGGAAAGGATCCCGGGGGTTGAACGATGCGCACGCCCCGCCCTAGCAAACACACCTCTTTTGGGCCCTTTTTTCTGGGTTTGAGGGTGGCTTGATCAAGGCCCCCTCAATCAATCGGGGTCAAATATGGCTAGGGCCCCAAGCAAGGGACTATAGTCGGTAGCCAT
>NW_023640143.1:0-11551 GCF_015228065.2 Penaeus monodon
ATAATATAAAAAAATTTTATAAAATATATATAAATAAAATTTATTATATATATATATATATATAATAAAAAATATATTACTTTTTTTTTTGTATATATAAAATAATTTTTATTTTTTTTTTTAAAAAAAATATTATAAATTAAAAAATTATAATATATATTAAATATAATTATTATATATAATAATATATATAAAAATATAATTACAAATTTTAATAATAATAAAAAAATAAAAAATAAAAAAAAATATATATAATATAAAAATATATTAATATAAATTATAAAAGATATATATTTAAAAAATATATTATATAAATAATTAAATATATTATATATATAATATATAATAATATATGGTGTGTGTGTGTGTGTGGGTGTGTGTGTGTGGTGTGTGTTTTTGTGTGTGGGTTGGGTTGTGTGTGGTGTGTGTGTGTTGTGTTTTGCGCACGGGGGGGAAAAAGAGGCACTTTTATTTTCCTTTTATTCCCTTAAATCACCAACACGGAAAACAGTCAGTCAAACTCCATTTTCGTACAATGCCCGTGTCATTCGTCCCTTTAAGTTTCCTCTTTCGCGCTTCTTTTCCGCCAAAAAAACGCTGCACATCGCGAGCAAAAACGGCGCATGCGAGTGCACTCCCCTCTTCCCCCCAAAGGGGACGTCCCATTCCCCCCTAAAACTGCTGAATGTAATCTTCATAGCTCAAGATACAAGACGTTTCTGTGTTGAACATTAAAGGGAAAAAAAATACTTTTACAAAAACCATTTTTTATTACCCCCTTTTTGGGGTATATAAAAAGAGTCTAACATTAATCATTTCTACAAAAAAAATGTTAAGATGCCGTGGACTCTACGGTCTCTACGGGATCGCAAAAAGTCAGCTGTTGATTCGTCCCTAGGTGTTCCTCAGCCTGTCCCATGACGCCCCCTTCACTGTATGTATCCGGCGCCTCCCCGGGAACAAAACTTAACGTGAGGGGTCTCAATTTCCTCCTTACTGGTGCTTCAGGTGATATACTCCAAAAACCTGTCTCCGTGGCCCTTTTCGTCCTCTTGTTCCAGGTCGGGGGGGAATCGGAAATTTACCTCGGTCACACAATCGTGGGGTTTAGGGCCCCTCCCAAGGGGCTCTGTAGTTTGGGGGGTACCTTTCCTTTCTGGAGGTTTGTAAACCCACACTAAATCTCCACCTGAACTTGACGCACGGCGCCCCCTTTTGTAAAATACTCTTTTTTCCTCCATCCCCTCTCCCCCTGGTGGTGCCCCTCCTCAATCTTTTTTTGAAACTCAAGGCGTAAGCGGGTTGCATTAACCCTCATTTGGGGGCCTCTCATCCCCAAATCTATGAAAAACCAGCTCCTTCCCTAAATGGGGTTTTCATGTTCTGCAGAGGATATCCCAATTAAACAAAAATTGAAGCTTGCACCCCTTCCGTCTGCCCTTCGGTCAGACTTGGCCAGCCCCTGAAACCCGTCAGACTGGTCTCAGAGGCTCACCCCGGTCTTCCTGTTTCCCCAAAAATTAGCAAACACTTGGGGAATACGGTGCTTAAAATTTCCCGCCCTTTGGTCAAGGTGAAATCGCCAAGAACCCCAAAAACGACCGAAAAAATTTGTTTCACCGGGACCTCGGGACGAAACTGCTTCTTTGTTGCGATAGGGTAGGTTTTGGTAAAGAGATCCAAGCCCCCAAAGAGAACCTATTGCCTGCGCGTCCCCGGAAATGCCCAGCTAACGCAATCCGCCCTCAGGGGCCCAAAACTTGTCATCGTGAGGCGTTTTTTCCCCTCTTCGCTCCCCCTTCTTTGCACTGCGGGTGCACGCGTTTGCGCCATTCTTGCACGTCCTTAACTCCCAAACAGTAATCACTGAAAACAGTCGATTTATTCTTGCTTTTTTCCCTTTTGGGCCAATTGAAAAAGCCTTTTTTTACAATTATCCCCCCTCAGCCACCCTTACTTGGTTTGTCCCCACTTTTCAAATGAAGATAAAAAACCACGGTCCACCAGGCATCAAGATGTCCCCACGCTTTAAGGCCACGCGATGACCAAGAGCTGATTGCCCTTTCATGACCCTGTGCCTGCATCTCTGCAACAGCTTCATTGGGGATATATGTCAGGGAGCATGTTTAATGGGGCGACTTCTACCTGTATCGACTTGATGCTTCATTAGGTCTATCCCCCAACTCCAAACCCCCTTCAAAAATAAGTAGCAAAAATACAACAACGTCTGAGTTGTCACCCGCCCCCGAAAGGGCCTTTGCACCCTCGCAGCAAGTTTTCCAAAATTTGGGGGGCCTCAGTCCTTCCCTTTAAACTGCCCTCACCACGTATTGTTTACAAAAGGCCCCTCCCAGTCCCCACTTGCAAAAACTCCCTTGAAACCACCAGTGCCTCGCATTCGCAGATAGCCGCCCAAGGGCGGGGTTTCTTCCATGTCTGTACTATGCCAGTAAGGCGCTCGGCGCCACCAACCCAATCACCACCCCTTGGGCCCCTTCATTGTGCACAGTAACCGTGACCACAAATAAAATGTGATGCATGAGGGAAGGCCTTGTTTGCGATGTTTTGATGAGGTCCTGTCGCCCCCAGTGTTTTTTGGAAGACAGACGACGGCGCAAGTTGTAAGACAAATGGTTTCCACTGTTGCCCCCTAAACCTGGGGTTTTGCTTTTTGTCCAAGCTCTGCAAAAATAATTGGACTGGGCCGGTAGTGTGAGGGGCGTCCCCCTCATCACCCCCTTTGTTTTTTCCCACAGATTTTTTCGGACATTCTGCGACAGAGGGCCTGTTCACCCAATCCAGCAGCAAGGTGGTACTGGATCCGAACCCACATAATTGGTTAATAGGTTAAGATGCAATCAGGTCTTGCCTTGGGGCAGTATTGTTACTGTGCCCTTGCTGACCACGTCTCCAACTTTTTTCCTCGAATCCCCCTGGGACTGCCAAGTGCCTAGTACTGTGCACACCGGTTCTGAGCCCTTTGCTCGATTTTGGGGTACACCGCACTACATCTATTGCTGTTTTTTCCTGAATGACTTTTTACTCTGTGACTCCCAAAGCCCCCTGAAGTCTATGGTGTGGCGCTTATAAAAAACTTCAGTTTTTGCCCCTGCAAACGCCCAAAATTTGGTTTAGCAGAACAGAGATAATCTTCATTCACCCCAGGGTAGCATGATGCAAAAGACTCAAACTCCGAGCCAGCGTTAAAGTTTTTTCTCTTTTGCCTTCCGCCCCCAATTGGCCCAGAAGGCTTCAGTGGGCTGGATCTGTGCCACCTTGACAGTGGTTTTTGCCTTTGCAATGGTATTAGGGCCCCAGAATTTTACAGTTAGCCCCGAGACGTTCCCAAATTGCACGCCATTTCCGCTCCCCCCAGTGTGCCCCCGCCTATATTTCAAATTTGAGCTAAATAGGCCCCCCGTACACCCGACCATCAAAATCTTGCGGCTTCCTTCTTGCTTGTTACTGGTGAACGTAGGGAAGGCGTGAATTTTCTTCACTTCTATCATTTTACCCCAAAACCCCTTTCCAATACGCATGCTTTGCTCCCTTTTTGTAATCCTGAAAGGGGTGCATCTATCCACTTTTCCGGTTTTTCCAAAATTTTCACTGACCATCAGGGATCCTTACTTCCGGCGAATCTCCTTCACCTGCTTTTCATCTTTTTTAAATATGGATGTATTGCTTTTATCGCCCTGCACTTGTTTTTTCCTTACAGTTCAATTTCTCTACTGTACACTTACTTCTCCCCCTTTCTGGATAGCCCCCGAATCTGCGAGCGAAAATTCCCACCCTACCACAAGTAACTATTTTTTTTCAATAATGATGTGGATCGCACTCCGACCCCAAATTACTGCAAATTCTTAGAGAAAAAGATAGCATACCATTTTTTATTCTCCAGCAAAGTCATAAAACGGAAAAAGTCCCAAACCCCACAGGGTTTTGCAGTCGCCTGTTCATTCAATCCCCCAAATTTTTTACCCCTTTCACACCTTTTTTCCCCCCCAAAACTGCTGCACATCCAAAGCGCAAACGGCGTTCCAACAATTTTAATATAATATATATATAAAAACATATATATATATTAATATATATAAAAAACATATGCACACACACCCACACACACACACAACATAAATATATATACACGAAGATGGGACAGAACAGCAAGCATAAATTTTTAAAAATGGTGTTAACTGGCGACACGTCTCCCCAAAAAAGTTTAAGTTTCCTTTAGGAAAAATTCAAAAAGCAGAATGGAATGGAAAGGGTATCAAAAAAGGAGATTTTAAAAATAAACGTCTAAAATCGCAGACGATAAAGTTCTTGCAGTGAAACCGCAAATGAGATGCAGCAATTTAAAAATGATTGAATATAGAAAGTTGAAAGTCGGACTTAGGAGAACAAAAAAAAAGAATAAATTTTATGTTCAAACGTAAGTTTAAAATTTGAAAAGATCAAGTCAAGGGGAAAGTGCTAGGGTAGTGGACAGGTATATTAACAGGGGAACTTGTAAAGAGCAAAACATCTAAAAAAAAAGCAGCACGTCTAGGGTAGAGCGAACAGTAGATATTTAAAAGGCTCGTTGGGATTATGTCTAAAAGAAAAATCTTTTAAACCCAAAGCGTCCCCCCATTTTGCATTTAACGAACCACAACCAGAAATTTGGGGAGAAAACCAATAAAATGCCCAGAGAGGGATGGAAAAGGGTGATGCTGGGAATTTGCCAGATGGGGCGACATGGATCAGGGGGAAAAAACGAAAGGGAAGATATACTTGGGGAAAAAAGAAAGTGGAAAAATACTTTGGGAAAAAACGAAAATGGAAGATAAAATTTGGGGCTCAAAAAGAAAAAATGGGGTGGCATATATGTCGGGACAGGACAACAATGGACAAAGAAAAGTAAAAGACGGGGTTTAGATAACATAAAGGGCCAAGGGCCAGCCAATGTCAAAAGGGCGAAAAACGAAATATGGGGGCCAAAATAGAAACAAGAATCGTAAAAAAGGGCAAGGTTTTGGAAAAAAAATTGTGAAAGCTTACGTCTTCAGGGATGGATTCAGGTGATGTGAAATAAAAGATGATGAGATGTGATGATGATAAAGAGTGAAATGATGATATGAGTGATGATGAGGATGAGGATGAGGAGAGTAAGGAAAAGGATAATCTGATCATATGATCAGTCCCCACGCACACAAACACGCACACACACACCACACAACAACAACACATATTTATATAATATATATTAAATAATATTTGTATTATGTGATACATATATTTTTCATTATTTTTAAATTTCATAATATATATATAAAATTATTATATAAATAATATAAAATATAATTTATATATATGTATTTATTTATTTTCAACTTCATATTAAAATACATATATATAATAATATTATATATAATATAATATAATAAATATATAAATAAATATAATAATATTAATATATATATAAAGTGTAATATATAATATATAAATAATAAAGGGCGGGGCCGAGGGTTAAACTCGGACCCCAAGACTGTCACGACGGGGAATCGAGTTCGAGGGCGAGTCACAGGCCGGGGGGTTGTTCCCTTGGGCAAAAAATTCACTCGATTGCCTACCTAGCCCTGGGGGCCAAGCCAGCCCAAACAGTGGACCCAAGCCGGATAAAAAGAGAATATTTCCCAAAAAAGGGAACACGGCACTCTCCGTGGAAAAGGAAAATGGGACCCCACCACGACTCACTCCAAGAGCATCAAACAGAAAATACAATTAAGTATCAGCTGTACCCCGGGGCCAAAAATAATATATATATTATATAATATATAATATAATATATTATATATATTAAAATAAATATATATATACCACACAACACATACACACGCGCCACCACCACACACACACACCAAACACACAAAAAACACCATAAAACAAATACACACACACCACACCCAAAATATATTTTTATTCATACTACAAAATAAATTATATATATAATTATTAAAAATAAATATTATATATATATATTATAAACACACTCACACACACACATAAAAAATAAAAATTTTAATTAAATATAATAATATTATATATATTAAAAATATAATAAAATTTTATAAATAAAAAATATATAATATATATATATAATTATATAATTTTTAATAAAATATAATTTTTGTGGTGTGTGGGTGTGTGTGTGGTACATATTAATATAAATATATATATAATATATAATTATATATAATTTTATATAACAATATACAATTAAAATATTATATATAATTTTTATAATATATTATTTTTTATTCAATTATATATAATAATATAATATATAAAATATATATATAAATTTACACACACAAACCCCACCACACACAAAGTGTGTAATATTTAAAATATATAAATAATATATATATATGATATACATTATTTTTATAAATATAAAATATATAATATATATATTATAATTTTATATATATATAGTAATATATATATTTTTTAATTAATATATTAAAATTAAAATATTATATATTATATATATAATATAATTTTATATATATATAAATTATGGGTTTAAAATGGGTGTATTAGTTTACTTACAATTTATTTATTTTTATATATATATATAATTAATATAATATATAAAAATAATTAAAATATAAATATATTATTTTTTACACAAAATATTTTTGATTTAAAAAAATAAATAATATATATAATATATTATTATATAAATATATATTATATAATTATATAGCAATAACTAACACACACACACACACAAACCACACCCCACACACACACACCACACCCCCACACATTAATTTTATAATATAATTTTATATATAATTTTAAATAATATAATTGTGTGGTGGTGTGTGTGTGGGTGGTGTGGTGTGCGTAGTAATACATACGCACACCACACACACATTTAATAGTATGCTATATATATATATATATATATATATATATATTATATTTTATATATTATGTATTTTTTAATATATATATATAATATATATATATATGTATATTTTTAAATATATATAATTAATAAATTTTTTATATAATTATATATGTATGATATAATTTTTTGTTTACTTACAATATTTTTGGTGGTGTGTGTGTGTGTGTGGGAATTAATATCATAAAAATGGTTTATATAAAATTATAAATATATATATTAAAATATTATAATAATATATAAGTAACATTAATAAGGCCGCGGTGGCCGAATGGTAGAGCGTCGGACTCAAACGTCACGACGGCAATTGGTTCGAGGGTTTCCCTCACCCACCGGCGCGTTTTCCCTTGGGGAGGAAATTCACCTTATTGCCACCTAGCCACGGGTGGGCCCAAACCAGCCCCCAAATCAAAATGCGGTCCCAAGCCGGATAAAAGAGAGAAAATTTCCTAAAAAAATACCACCCGGGACTCTCCCTGGAAAGGAAACTGGGGGCCCTACCACGTACTCATCCAAGAGCATCACAACATGAAAAACTACAATAAGTATCATGCTGTGACCCACGGCGGCTCAGACATGGAACCTACCGTTAAAAAGAAGAAGAATACATATATATATATATATATATATATAATATATATATTTATATAATATATATATATATAATATGTATATATATGTATATATATATATATTATATATATATATATATATATATAATATATAAAATATATATATATAACATATGCATATCTATATTATGTGTTTTGTGTGTGTGTTGTGTGTGGTGTGTTGTGCGTGTGTGTGTGTGTGTATTCTTAGGTTATATATTTAAAACCACAAATATTTTTACTGAGAACGTGAAAATGTGTAGGGAAAAGAGAAAGGCTGTGGAGTAGGGTATGCCGATTTTTTCCTCATCTTCTCCTGGGCTTCTTTATCTGGAAGAGAGCTGATAACACTTTATGTGATAATCACTAATGGTATTACTATAATCCAACCAAGCGGTCAGCCTTTTCACAGGAGGATATCAAAGTACAACGACACTACATAGCTTGCTGCGAAAGTCAAACAGAAAATTCGTAAAGATGTTTCCCTGTACCAGGTTTTCTGGACTGGGTGTCGATGGTCTGTGCTACTGAATGGGCATCAGTGGATGTGCTTATCCAATCTGAAAATCGTACATTTTATAACTTGGGGAATTGAGAACACCAGATTCTGCTGCTCCACGAAAATCAGTAAAAGTCGTCGAAGGGGAAACATGGACTTCATCTAAATATTTCATGCAACGTGTTTTTCCGATGCGGAGTTCATAGATTAGGGCCTGGCACATGTGGACATACATCAGAACATTATATATTTTCTTGTGTCAATGCGGCAGATCCATTTTCTCGTTGAAGCCTGCGGTAGTCTCGGTAGGTTTGGCTCCCATTCTCCAGTGGGGTTTATTCGATTGGAGTAGCGGGACCGAGAGAGAGAGAGGAGAGAGAAGAGAGAAGAGAGAGAGAGAGAGAGAGAGAGAGAGAGAGAAGAGAGAGAGAGAGAGAGAGAGAGAGAAACACAAAGAAACAGACAAAGACAGACGAAGAGAAGGCGGGAGAATAGAGGAGACACAAACAAACAGACAGAAAAAAAAAATACATACTCTAAAGGAACAATAATCTGCTTTCGAATTAATGTTATAAAATGAAAAAGGATTTGAACCGTCGCTCTGATTCACGTCCATTGGCCGCCCAACACTGGAGCTCAAACAGGGAAGTGTCTCTGAGAGCATTCATAACAATATCTATCCTTCAAAAGAAGCATTATAGCGGTCACAGCGATAGTCGATAAGGAAAGCATGCCACTGTGAGTTTCATTTATTTTATCTTACGGACAGAAAAACTGAAAGTGTTTGCGAGAATATATATTTATAAATAATGATAACAGAATGAACATATCGATAATTTAATCACAAAATATATTTCACACAGTATTGCATAAAGATGCCCAGGCATTATTGGCATCACAAGTCCATCACTCACACACACCGGCATACACACACACACAGATGTGTGTTTATATATATATATATATATATATATATATATATATATATATATATATATATTATATATATATATATATATGTATGTATTATCATACTATATATACATATATATATATATATATATATATATTATATATATATATTATATATATATATATATATATGTGTGTGTGTGTGTGTGTGTGTGTGTGTGTGTGTGTGTTGTGTGTGTGTGTGTGTGTGTGTGTGTGTGTGTGTGTGGTGTGTGTGTGTGAGTGGTGTGGTGTTGGTGTGTGTGTGTGTGTGTGTGTGTATGTATGTATTATATATATATATATATATATATATACTATATATTATATATATATATATATATATATAATTCCTTTTAATACTGCTTGAAGATAGTCACTCATAAACCAAATATTTTAGAAAACGGTCTTGCTAAATCCGCGGCCTCTTCCTGATACCTTACGTCCCCAATATTAATTCGTCGGCCGGCCGCCTCCCACCCTGCAGCTGGCGAGGGCGGCCGTCGTGCCATTCCCGCGCGTGACCCATTTGCTCCGACCAGTTGTAATCGGTTTGTGAAAAGGAGCCGCCTCGTGTCTTTGTTTCCTGACTTGGGGCGGGGGAGCGAGACTTTGAAACCCAAAATGCCAATCATCACATTTCAGAATTGCCAGAAAGTACGGGCCTTCGCTTTTATTTACATTATGGATAAGGAGCAGAAAGAATTTCAGCGTCTGCGTTTTACTTGCAGAAGTTCCTTGTCTTTGAAGAAAGAATCTGTTATCCTTTGATGGCACAATAGAGTGACAGAAATTTCTTCCAAAGCCCAGAGTGCTCTACCAAGATCACGAGTATACGACTACGACTGATGTCGAAAAATGCATGCTAACGTTGCTTGTGAGGGATAATAGGCTACGGGTTTCGAAGACTTCAAAAAAAGGATAAGTATGTAAACGTAAATGTAATGAAAAAAGTAATAATGATGCTTATGTTTAGAATGCTGATGTTTAAGGCCCTACTAAAGCAAGAAGAATCTTCCTCAAAGAAAGTAAATAATACAAGACCCTCAATTATTCCCATTTACAAGTGCCTGCAGTATTCACACCTTTGGAATACATCGGCCTCGTGTTTTGACATTGTTTTCTTTCTCACCATTTCTGTTGTATAGTGTACCCATTTCCGAGTTTCTTGCCCCTTTCCCTGTTCCCTAATCCCATCCCCTTCCCTCTCCCTCTTGCCCCCCCGTATCTCTTATCCCCCTCTCTGGCATCCCCTCTATACTTAGCACCGTCATCGCCGTGACCAAACCCCTAAACTTAGCGTCGAGAAGGTCAGAATCATAACTTGAACCCGCATGACTGGGTACCATGTGTCGGATCCTGCACTCCCTTTTGTTAGCTAAGGGAGAGCAATCCATTCTTGAGTACGCTGGCGCTGTGTTTTGGTTCTCTATTACGCGTTTCTAAGTGGACGCACTAGAAAACGCAAACTACTCCGTTTATATTTACACACAACTCGAGCACATACGAACACGCATATTCGAATGAAAAAGAATAACCTGTTTTTCAGTCTATCAAAAAATCACTATGGCATCCAAAAACAACAAAGAGAACAAACGGACTTGGTTTTATCACAGAATTAAACTTTATATACAAGCTACTAATCTGATTCAAACCGAGAGAGAGAGAGAGAAAAGAGAGAGGAGCGAGAGCGGAGAGAGAGAGAGAGAGGAGAGGAGAGAGAAGGGGAGAGAGAGAGAAGAGAGGGGAGAGAGAGAAAGAGAGAGAGAAGAGAAAGAGGGGAGGAGAGAGGGGAGAGAGGAGATGAGGGGGAGGAGGGAGAGGAGGAGGAGGAGGGGAGGAGAAGAGGAGGAAGGGAAGCAAGGGTTCTGTCTTGTTCAAGAGAGGGAAAGCTTGTCGGGCGAAGGGATGGGGCGCCGTTATAAAGGGAAAGGGGGAAGGATAAAAATGGGTGGAAAGGGGAGTTAGAAAGGAAGAAATAGAGACAAGAAAAAGGGAAGGAGTGTAGAAGGGAGGAAATGAGGACAGATAATGGAAAAAAAAAGGCGGAAGATTTAAGGACGGGGGTAGGGGAAAAGGGGAAGGAGGGAGGAAGGTTACGGAGAAGAGAGGGGGAAGGGAGGAAAGATAAGGAGGGTTGAGAGAGCCAGGAGGAGAAAAGTTTTGAGGAAGGAGGGGAACATAGAGGGGGAGAGAGAGGATGGAGGGAGAGAGGAGGGGAGAAGGGAAGGGGGAGAGGGGAAGAGAGAAGGAGGGAGGAGCAGAGGGGTACAAGCACCTTCCTCAGGCGATGCACCCCGGGGGAAGGGAGGAGAGGGGGAGGGAAACCCGATACGTCTTACGAGTGGGTGACAAGGGGATTAGGTGGAATCCTAAGGGACTATATGTGTCTTTGCTGAGTGTGTGAGGCGAAGGGGGCGACAGAGAGAATGCCCGGATCACTCTCTTGGGAACGGGGGAGAAGGGAAAGAGAGGGGAAGGGAGAGGAGAGGGAAGGGGGAGAGGGGAAGGGGGGGGAAAAGGGGGCCT
>NW_023640144.1:0-11550 GCF_015228065.2 Penaeus monodon
AATTATATAATAATGTATATATGAATATTGTATTTAGAATATCATGAGATAGATAGAATAGATATGGATAGATAGATATAATAGATATAGTATATAGACATATATACTTATATATATATATATATTATATATATATAATATATATATATATATATATATATATATGTAATGGAGTATATGTGAAGAGTGCAAAGGAAAAGCGTCCGTATGGATGAGCGGATGAGTGGTAATGTGCGTAAGTCCCGTATGAATGAAATCTAAACCAAGCGGATATTCATTTTTGTCAACTCTACAAGCAATGCCACGCTATATATTATTATTTATTACTCTTTATTTATTATTCATTATTAATTCAACATTAAGTACTCTGAATTAGTAAATGATGGGTTATTAGTGATAGGGACTCGTGATCAACATTTTAATGTAATAATTTATACTGGCCACACAAGAATAATACAGATAAAATGAGCGATATAGTAATAAGGTGTGTGAAGTAAGAAATGTGAGACACATAAAGATAGAAGATAATAAAATAAATAACGAGGGGAGGGGGGTGTTCCTGAAAATATACACCATGATTCTAGCCCCCGGACGAAAGAGACGTGACTTGTGTGGCCACCTGAGGGGGTATTGTGCTGAGAGACAACTGTCTCGGGATCAAGATCGGACGCAGAGATAGGCTGGCTTGCCTGCTGGACGCTGCCTTGCCTGTTGGGCGCTACCTTGCCTGCTGAGCGCTGCCTTGTCTGCTGGCTGCTGCCTTGCCTGCTGGCTGCTGTCTAGCCTGCTGGCTGGCTGCTTTCTGCTAGCTGGCCGCTGTTTTTTGCAACTATCTGTCTGTGCCGGCCGCTGTCTATCTGCCTGCAGCTATCTGTCTGCCGCCGCTGTCTACTGTACCATCATTTATATTGTTATGAGTGTTATGTTGGTCACGTTATTTAGAATAAGATTATATATAGATATACTCTGTCTTAATAAATTGGTTAAATGTTCTGGTGTTTCCAGTATCTCCCGCAAGTGAACGAAAAGCTATAAGTAAAAGGTGGACCTCGGAGAAAGTGCAAGGAATGGTAAAGGGCCCAGGCCAGTCATTTAATAATAAAAAATTTTGAAATAAGCCCCCTTTCACCCGGGGACATGGATGGAAAAGGGCCCAGGCCAGTATTAAAAAATAACAACTAAATAAGACTTCATCTTTTATTTCGAGCTCAGCTCAACTCTGAGCTATTCTCTTTTAATTTACTGTACAGAAGTTCCTTTCGTTTTTCCTCTACCCATCTGATTTCACAGCAGGAACTGGCAAAAGAACTACTTTTTTTTATCACCCACTTCCCCATCAGATTGACTGAAAAAAAATGCAAAAGATTTCTCCTTTATATCCATCTCCCTTTTCTTACCCCCCCGGGTTTGTAACCGTGGAAAATGGCGTAAGAATTTATAAATTTTCTCTGTTTTCCCAAACCAAAACCATCCCCAAAACCCTTCCCGTCACCCTCAAATCACCTCCCACTTCCCCTAAAACCCCCGGGCGTCATTTTGCTAATCAAACCTACCACTTCCAAAATTTTACTAATAGGCGTCAGTTACTGTACCTTACTTCGTAAAACTAAAAACAATTCCCCTACCCCGCCGGACTTTTTATTTCCATCATTTAGGGCCATCTGCCATACCCCTTCCCTGTATACCCATTATTATCTTTTATTAAAACCTTCCATTCTGGGCGAGCCCCTTTATTCGGGTTTAAATGGGGGCTTGATAAAAGCCGTCAATAATCAGTGGTCAAATATAGTAGGGTCAAGAAGCAATGTTCAGTCGGTAGCGCATGGGGTCTCGCGACTGCCCATCAGTACTGTAATAGGGCGGGTATTTTTCCTCACAAACCCCTGGGCTGTTGGGATATTTTGTTTCCCAAAACTATAGTTTCCCTCGGACTCCATGGGGGGTGGGGGGGGGGGGGGGGAAAAAAATATTCTAATTTGATGATTTCTAACATTAAAAAAAAAACTAGTTCTCTCCCTGATGCCCTTTAGCACCCCCGGGGCCTCCCTCGGGAAAAAACAATGTGCACTCGGGAAAACCTTTTCCAGTTCCCAAAGAGAAAGAATGGAATCGTATGGTTCCCGGGCCCCCCAAACCGGGAAAGGAGAAAAGCCCCTCCTCAGTCCTTTAAAGGGAAAATCTTATCTTTAATATGAAAGTATCTCTATATAAGTACCTAGTTTTGAAGACCTTTGATGGTGTATAAAATATGGTTTTGGTTTTTTTAAAGTACTGGGAAGATATTTTGAGGTGTCAACGTGATCCCGCTTCACCCCACAGTGAGCGGTAGCCTGAAGTTGGGGTTTCGTTAGAGAGAGTGACCGTCTGTGATTGCGCGTTCCCTGGGGCTCAATTTATGTACCACAAAACACCGGACCGAGAGGTATTCTGAGGAGAAACTTTTTAGAGGAACAAAAAAAAAAAAAAATAATAATTAGTGGCAATAAAACGTTTTAAAAAAAAAGTTGAGTTGGAACACGACACCAACATTTCCTTTTTAACTTTCGAAAAATTGGGTCCTTCCAGAATAATTAAGTTGGCGTGGTTCCCCTTAAAAGGTAAGCCATATGTCCCAACCCCTATGGAGTGCTTCCACTGCCGGGGTTTGGGCCCTGGAGCAACGAAATTTGTGCAAGGTTTGGTAAAAACAGGTATAAAGGGAGATGACAACTGCCCCAGGTCCAATATGCTGTTACCACTGCAAAGAAACCTGAAGCTTCTTCAAAGAAAATTTAAAAAAGAAGTATTGATAATAAGGACCAGGGGAAAGTTAGTTTTCCAAGGAAAAGCGACGTGCTCATGTCCTGTTGCATATCGGAAAGCCCTTGCTCGGTTCGGGCCACCCTCCTTTCCCACTATCCTTTTCCCTCCCTTAAATTTTTCCACACACTCTGCCACTACTTTTAAAAAATCGTCCTCAAATGCTGAAATTTCCACCAGAAATAGAGTAGGAATGAGGGGACTATTGAGGGGAATCCTCCTCCCAAACTAAGGGTTTTTGGGGCATCGTCAAAGGGTCCGATGCCTCAACGGAAAAGCTCCAGATGCCCCCACATGCAAAGGGGCCTCCCCTGGGTAGGGGAGAATGCCCCTGAAGCAATTGGTCAGGTCCGCCTTAGCCCAGGCAAAGGACTCCGACCCGTTCAAAAAAAAACCTCTCAGAAAAGGGGTCTTTTTATGCCTCAGCAGGGCTGAAAGGGCCCCACCCCGGGACGCCATGTTACCCCATCACAGGGGCCTCCCCTGCTAACAGAATGTTTTGAACCCAAAATCAGGGCTGCCTTTGCCCCAAACAAAAAATCAAAGAGGTACAAAGGGAAACCGGGAAACTATTCCCAGGTAAACAACCCTTCAAAAAGGGGCTCCCAACTCCTGGAAAGGGGCGCCAAAGGTGTGGGGTAGGCCTTAACCAGGGGGCTGCCAAAAACCCCTTTTAAGAGGTAGTTTTAAGAACTGTATACCCTAATCCCAAAGGAAAATGTAGAGAAATTTATGCAAAAGGGGAAAAACGCAACATTGTAGCTCATGTAACCCCTTTGGTATGCCTTCAAAAGATTATACAAGGGAAAATCGTCCCTTTTTCCCTGAGGGCCCCTTTCCCGGCCCGTCCCTGCGATGACACTACAGGTGAGGCGGGGTGCAAAGGCCTCCCGGGGACAGCTGTGGGGGTCACCACATCCACAGGGGCCTCCACTGTAGAAGAAAGTTCCGAACCAAAGACTCAGGTCGGCCTTGCCCAAACAAGGGAAAACAAAGGAGGGCAAAGGAATGTGGGAAAATAGTTCCACAGGGAAACAACCTTCAAAAGGGGGTCCCCAAAATCCCGGAAAGGGGGCAGCCTAAGGTGTGGGGGAGGGCCCTTTAAACCCCGGTGCTCAAACACCTTATAAAAAAGGTAGTGTGAAGAACGTTACCCTAATCCAAGGAACTTCAGGGAATTCATCAAATGGGGAAAAACTGCAACATCTGATAGCTTCATGTAACCCCGTTTTTGTATGCCTTTAAAAGATTATGACAAGGGAAAAATTTCCCCTTTCCCTGAGGCCCCTTCCCGGCCCGTCACCGCAGAGCACTACAGATGAGAGCTGTGAGAATGGTTTGGCCATCTTACACGTTTCTCCCTCTACCTTCCCACTACTCTCAAATGATGATTTGGAGGGTCTCCTTGGGGGTTCCACACCATTTCTACCTTGGGAGATTTCAATGGTGGGGTCCCTCTGGGGGGACACATTTTGGGAACCCTAAGAGGGCCTTGGGTCCTTGTTCTAAGAGAGATGCAGTTTTACTGACAGTGACACTCCCACACATTTTCCAAATTTAAAAATGGGGACATTCTCCAAAAATTGACCTGTCAGTACTGGAGAATTGGTTCACCTGATTCTCGTTTTAATTTTTTACTTGGCAGGTCATGGAGGACTTAAGGAAGCGACCACTTTCCCCAAAACTTTTGGGGGGGCGAATTGTATTCCCCGCCCCAAAGGAGGGTAGAGATGGCGATGCTATTTTAAAACTTTCCCCACAAATTCACATTGCAGCAGAAGATCCCTTCCCCCAAAAATAGGGGGAGTACCCTGGGGTCTGGAAAAGCCAAAAAGCGTTAGAGCAAGGGAAAACTGCATAAGGCAGTTGAATAACGCCCCGGCGGGTGTAACCCTTGATCCTTTAAAAAAAAGACCCAACCAAGAATGTTTGTTTCTCCCTTGATGTCCAAAACGATCAGGCATGCAAAAATACTTTTTTTGAAATTGGTGGAATACAGGCCTTATTCTCCCAAAAAACTTACTCCGTTCGTTTTAGTGCAACACTATTCACTTGAACTAAAGCCCTCTCAATCCCGTAAGCTTCCCAAAACTAGCATATTTCAAACCCCGCCTCTTTTCGCAGTCAGTCATTTCTTCTTTTAAAGTGATTTTTTGGCCCCAAAACATTTAAAAAACCATTTTGGTAAATTCAGTTCTTCCTTTGACCCACTTCTCCCTCATTTTTCCCTTTGGTTTAGCCATGACCGTTTCCTTTTCCCCTGTATCATTTTTTACAATTCTCCGGTAATTTTCATTTTATCTGTGATGGTGTTATTGACCCTAGTTTGAATTTTTTACTTCGAAATTAAAAGTGCAAATCATTTAACCATTTACTTTCCCTGCTCCTAATTTTGATGTTTTAAATAAAATTAACGGGCTATTTTTTCTGTGTAAGCAACGAATTCCCTCTCCACTAAAAATCTTTAAATGTATCACAGATTTTCCCATTTTTGCGCCCGTAATTCCCCGTTCAAGAACTGTGTTTACCATATTTTTTTTGATCTTCTTAAACCTCTGCCGGCAACTATAGGATGCAATTTTCCGTCGTCTTTTGGGACAATACTCCCCCTAACCCCATAAAACTATCGGTTTCCAAAACAAAACTCTTGACAAAACCAGGCATCTTAACACAGGTGTGGCTTTTAAATGGTTTTAAAAACCATTTGTAAAAAGCTCTTCGCATTTACCATACCATCGGGCGAGTCCCCAACTTTAACAATGCAACGGTGAAACCCTTTTGGAAAAAGTCTTGAAAAATTTTCCATAAAGAAACAAATCCGATGATGCCCTGCGTCTCATGTTTTTTTGGTTTCGCCATGCTTTATTTGAAATACTTTTTTTGGGTCTGCACTTTCCCTTTTTTCCTGAACTTGAACCCCAAAAAAAATTATTCATTGCAAAAAATAACATTTCTTATCTCTTTTTTTCCCTCCAACAAAAAAATCCTGTAAACGCCTATTGTTTAACCCCTCTTTCTGAAAAAGATAGCATCGTCAAATAAAAAAAACTGTAGCAAAGATTTTTCCCCCCGTATCCTCTGAAATACTGCTGAAAGTACTAGGGGTGCATACAACCCCTTTCAAACGTTTTATTCATAAAGACCCCAATGGCGTACTAAAAGGCCGTTTTTCCCCTGATCCCCCGGTTACTTGTATTGATGGGAAACCCCCATAAAAATAATGTGAAAAAATTTCGACCCGCTAATGCTCCACGAAATTTTTTAAAACCTGGGAATGCATCTCTGACAGTACATTTTTTAATTGGCGGAATAATGTATAGTCTGTGATTATCTTTCTTTCTCACAACAAAAAACTGCTGCCGAATTAAAATGGGGGCAATCAGCCTTGCTCACACAACTCCTCAAGTGTCTTTCCCTTGATTCGTTTGGTGGGATTCTCCTTAAGGTACACTAATGGGTTTTTCTGTTGTGAAAAGGTATGACATGCTGAACTCCCGTGCAGTCCCACTGGTCGTTTTAAATTTGCAAAGACATCACAGATCATAAATAGTCTCTACGCGATTTTTTTTTCTATCTAAATTTTTCTGGCATATTTTAATCCCTGTAAATCTAAAATTACTTTCTATTCGAAATCCTCTGACATCTTTATTTCCCAAATTTCTTCTGCTTTTTAATCTTATGCAACCGCCGACTCCTTTTATTTGCATATTTTCTCGACAAATTAGCTACGGTGCATAACAACCTTTCTATTCTTCACGCAGATTGTAATAGGCAGTGACACTACCTTCTGACACCCAACCTTCATCGTCCCTCTTTTAAGGGTTCAGTTAAAATACTTCTTGATTCCTCACTTGCTTAATTGCGGGGTACACAAAGGCACCAGTCTCTACATGCTGGATTATGGGAATTGGTTTTTCCCCGTTAATGCATATCCCCACCTACACCTCCGACTTTATTTACTCACTTCTCTTACTTCTCTTAGCACCCTGCCATTCCTTATTACTTACACCGTTTTACTAACTCATAATAAACAGGTCCCCACTTCCGCCATTTCCCACAAGACATTCATTCCATACACCTGTAGATGACATTCTCTACTTTAGCGCCACAAATTACAATTGTAATTACAACACAAACTTTTACAGCTTAATAAACTTTCCCCCCGCCGATCTTACTCTAAACTTTGAAGGCGTTAATTTTAATCCCGGGGACGCAAGTAATTTTCGTAGATGTTTTCTATAATTAATACATTTTGCTCCTGTATCACCACCATACGACTATTTCCATTCCTTCTACTTAAGCCGTAAAATCTAGGGTTTGCGCGTATACTTTCAAATTTCCTCCCCCGTTTACTTTTTGCTACTAAATAGTATTCCGTTCATACCCCCATTTACTTGTGATTTCTCCCACATTTAGCATCTCTTCTCTTCTTCGTTTCTCCCTTACTTGCTATTTCAAGTCCAAATTCCTCTGCGTGAAATCCTTCATTCACATTCCTGACGCTATCCACTCAGTCCTTCGTTCCCAGCGAGTCATTGGTCGTTACCCCCCCCATTTCTGCCTTCTTCAATTTCAACCCTAATGCAGGTACTCTCATATTTCTTGATAAACACTCGCCAAAAATCCTTCATCCAATCATTCCGATATCCCTAAGTCCTCGCACCCCAAAATTTCCCAAAAAACTGTTTCTTTGCCTTTTTGCTTTCTATCGCCACCTTTTCTACGCCCCCAAAATTGACATTTCTTCCTACACTCTCACTATTCCCCTACTTACATCATCTATACTTCGCCATTTAACCTATAATTCTGCGTCTTTGGGGCTGCTGGCCCTTCGACTGATCCAACACAAAGATTTTGTCCTCTTCCAATGCCCGGCACCTGTGTTACTGCTCTTTCCATTTCCCTAACCCATTATTTTACATCTCCTTTCCCCAAAAAAATCTCCTCTAGGCATTACTGGAATACACTTTAATTCAGAAAGGGCTTCTAACCCCCCCAGGTCCTGTTTCACTGACGCGATTTTCCCCATAGCCAAATTTTCCAACGAGCCCCCTGAATTGACAATTCACTCCTAGCTATCCATCCCTATAAACCCATAAAAAAACAAATACATGAAAAAAAAAAAAAAGATCAATAATGCCACAAAAACCTTAGAAGTTTGTGATGTTGTGTTATATTAGCATATAGATATGTATATATAATATATATTATATATATATATATAATATATTATATATATATATATATATATATATATATTTGTGTGTGTGGGTGTGTGTGGTGTGGTTTTTGGGTGTTTTTGTGTTGTGTGTGTTGTGTGTGCATAAATAATTCAATATATCGATGAGAAAATTAAAACAGCACACAACACTTCTATACTATCCATCTGTCATCTATTTAATTTTAAAAACATAAACATGTATTTTTATAAAACCATATACAATATGATTTTTATATATACAAAAATAAAGATATACAAAAAAAATAAAAAAAAATATATGGTGTGTGTGTACATAAATGTATCTGGATATGTGTGTGTGTGTCTGTGTTTTTGTTTGTTTATTTGTTTTTGCACCATCACACAGAAAGCAACATGGAATCCCCCAAAAAAATCGGGGCCCTGGAAAACTTAGATTCATGGTGAAATCATTTGGGGAGAACAGGCTTTCATTGATCTTTTAAAACAAGTTCATGGTAAATCCCCCAAAGAAATCTAAAACCAAAAAATGGATAAGTCCGATCAGAAGTGGAAGAAAAAATGAAGATGACCCCCGTATGGCGGGCCATCAACACTTTTTTGAGGGAAAAATTGATCTGTTGGGACACGTTTGAAAAGGATGCGAATAACCACTGAATAAATAGTAGAAATCATCTCTGTGAGTTCTGCGCACACAGTTCTGAGGAGATTTTGGGGCCAAAGCAAGTTTCCCCCAAAGGGCCCCTAGGCTGTTGGGCCCTCCCCAGCAGCAAAAAGGGGTAGTATTTCAATGGAAATTGTAAAAACAAGTGGGTGCGGAAGGGAAGCTTTTTGTAGAAAATTTGTGACAGAGGAGAAACAGGGCTCTACCAGTATGATCCCGAAGACAAAATTCTATGAAAGAGTGGCTGTCCAGGGGTCGAATGGACGGTCAAAGCAAAACTGACCCTTTAAAGAGGAAAGGTCATGACCCTTCTTCTAGGAGCATAGGGGTTTTTGGTGGTTTGACCTCCTCGAAGAAAGAAAACAATTACTAAATTACCAAATTTTTCCATCGGTTAAAGATGTAAAAAGACTGCTCGACTGGTTCAGATCACAGACTTCCAACTGGGGGCGATGCGTATTCCCCTGCTTTTTTAGGGTTCGTTCTGAAACGTTATAACACGTTGGTATAAAAATGTTCAGGGCATTAAATCAAACTCCCTTAATATTATTTTAGTTTGAACATTTCCAGATTTTTTTTAAACCCCCTCGGTGTGTGTTTGTGGTTGTGGTGTTGTGTGTGTGGTGTGTGTGTGTGTGTGTGTTGTGTGTTGTGTGTGTGTGTTTTGGGGTTTTGGGGTGTGTGTGTGTGGTGGTGTCGTGCGTTGTGGTGTGTGTGTGTGTGTGTGGGTATTGTATGTGGTGTATGGTGTGTTTAGGTAGGTTTTTGTTGGGGGGGGGGGGGGGGGGGGGGGGGGGGGGTTAATGTGTGTTGGGTAGTGTATTGTGTGTTGTGTGTGTGTATGTAGTAGGTGTGTGTGTGTGTGGTGCTTGTGTGTGTGTGTTTGTGTTGTGCGCGCACGCGCGCACGTGGTGTGTGTGGTGTGGTGGTGCGCAATAAAAATTTTTAAATGAATAAGTATAATGTATATCTTTATAGAATATAGTGGTGTTGGTTTTTGTGTGGTGGTGTGTGTGGTGTTGGGGGTATTTTAGTGTGTTATGTTGTGTATGTATGTTTTGTGTGTGGGGGGGGTATGTGTGTGTGGGTTGTGTATGGGTGTATGTGTTGTGTGTGTTGTTGTATGTATGTATGTGTGTGTGTGTGGTGTGTTTTTGTGTGTGTGTGTGTGTGCGCACCGCGCGTTGGGTGTGTGGGTTTTTTGTGGGGGGCCTATAAATTTAAAGAATAAGTATAATGTAATCTTTATATGTTATACGTGTGTGTGTGTGTGTGTGTGTGTGTGTGTGTGTGTGTGTGTGTGTTTTGTCACTATAAATTTATAAATAATAAGATATGTGTTAAACTTTTTAAATATATAGGGGGGGGTTGTATGTGTGTGTGTGGCGCATATAATACATTCATATATGCGATATATATATATATATATATATATATAAATATAATATATATATATAACACAATACTATACACCAAACCCATACACACACAATCTTATATTTAAAAAATTTTTTTATTTATATGAAAATAGAAAGTTAGATAAATTGATTGATTGATATTTTTTATATCAATTATTTACTATTATCTACTACTATCATCTATATATAATAATATAGATTATATATATAAATATATTACATATATATATAATATAAAGAAGGAGAGTTTTGATACTATATTACTACTTTTTATCTTTATCTTCTATCTATCTATCTATTATCTATCTATCTATCTTTTTATTATCTATTATCTATCTATCTATCTATATATGTGTGTGGTGTGTGTGTGTGTGTCCCCTTTTAGTAACTACACACCAAACCACACACAACAAAAACACACAACACACACACACAACACCACAAAACCACACAATATAATATATTTATATTATATAAATATATATATTTAAATATATTATATATATATATATAATTTTATTTTATATATGGGTGGTTTCCTTTTTTGGGGGTGTGTGTGCATAATGTATAAAAAAAATAAATAAATTAATTTTCAAACATACATATATATATATATATATATATATATATATATAATATATATTATTATATATATATATATATAAAATATATATATATATATGTTTGTATTATGTCATTATATATATATATTATTTCACATCTAAAAAATATATTACTTTTTCCTCGTGGGACCCGAGAAGGAATTTCCCACGTAGTCTGGGAATTCATCATGGGGCACGTAAGCTGTAGTCTTGAACCCAAATTCAGGTACAGTTCTGCCCTGCCGGGAGACGGCCCCGGGACTCGGGGGAACAAGACAGAAAAAAAAAAAAAACCTCATTATTGAATATATTAAAATAATAATTTTATATATATAAATATATATATATATATATATATGTGTGTGGTGTGGTTTTTGTGGGGTGTGTGTGTGTTTGTGGTTTGTGTGTGTGTGTGTGTTGTGTGTGTGTGTGTTTTGTCGTGTGTGTCGTATTGTAATGTTATATATATTATATATATATATATTATATATATATATTATATATAATAAATGCCCGATACAAAAAACCTCTCTTTTTCCTTTAACACCAAACCAATTCCTTTCATTCCAAAATTCGTCCTAAATCTCCCTCCCCCATCAGAGCCTCCTCCCCTCAATTCCCCTGCTGCACGCCGACGATTTTGGCACATTATAATGGAGTGCGTATGGGCACCCCCAAAAACAATGTTAAAAACGTTTGTGCGAGTATGAACGCGTTCACGGAAATGCGCGGGTATGCGTGTTTTTTGGCAAGTGTTTTTGTTTGTTATGAAATAAAAGCAAGCCCCCCAATGGGTTATATTTATTCGTATTGTATGTATATGTATTGGGGTTTTTGTAGGGATGAAAAAATTTATGTTTTATGTTGTGG
>NW_023640145.1:0-2500 GCF_015228065.2 Penaeus monodon
TAAATTTCATTTGCATTGCAATGATTCTTATATGTGTTATTTTACATACATACATACTTACAAGCATATATGCTATATAGTCGTTTATCAGATCCAGACACACAAAAACACATACACGCACCTGTTTATATATATAAATAATCTACCTATATGTTTTATATATTTATATTATATATATATATATATATATATATTATATATTATATTTATATAATATAATATATATATATATTATATATATAAAATATATATATATTATATATATATATATAATATAATATAATATATATAATATATTAATAATATATATATAATATATAATATAATTTTATATATATATTATATATATATTTATATAATATTATATATATATATATATTATTATTATTATATATATATATTTATAATTTATTATATTAAAAAAATATAATAAGCAGTATTATTATGTGTATTTACACACACACACCCAAAAATACAAATTTTTTATTATATAATATATATAATATATATATATATAATATATATATATATTATATATATATAATTATATATATATAATGTGTGTGTGTGTGTGTGTGTGTGTGGTGTGTGTGTGTGTGTGTTGTTGGGTGGGGTGTGTGTGTGGTGTGGTGTTGTGTGTGTGTTGTACACCACACACCACACACCATAACCAAACACCCACCACCACATATAAAATATATATATTATTTTATATTATATATATATATGTATATATATATATATAACCGTATGTGTGTGTGCAAAAATATACATTAAAACATACATCCTATATATATATATATATATTATATAATTTTATATATATATATATATTTTTAAAATATATTATATAATATAATAATATAATATTATAATATATATTATATTATATATATATTATATATTATTATATTATATTATATTTTTATCTATCATCTATATTTGCCTATATATTATATATATATATATATATATATATATATATATATATTATATTATAACACACCACACACACACAAACACACACACACACACCCCACACACACACCCCACAACACACACCCCCACACACACAACACACACACACACAACACACAAAACACACACACCAACACACAAAAACCCCACCACACACGCACAACACACTACACAAAAGCACAAACCTACACCACGCGTACATACATCATGTAATACATACATGCATAATATATATATATATATATTTTATATATTATAATTTTATAATAATATTAAAATTATTATATATTATTATATATAATATTTATATAATATTTTATCTATATATATGTTATATATATATATATAAAATATTTATTTTATATATATATATATAATATATTTTAATTTTATATATATTTATATATATATATATTATATTTTGTGTGTGTGTGTGTTTGTGTGTGTTTTGGGGGGTTTTTGGGGTGTGGTGTGTGTGTGTGTGTGGTGTTGTGTGTGTGGTGTTTGCGTGTGGGATTGTTGTGTTGTACACCACCACCACACACACACACCCAAAAATTGTTGTGCATCAATATACATATATACATCATCCTATTATATATATTATTAATTTTATAATATATATAATTTTATATAATATATATATATATATATTATAAATATTATATTATATTTTATATATATATTATATATATTATAATATTCATTTGTACCCTCTTCTTCTATCTACTTCTACTTCTATCTCTCTCTCTCTCTCTCTCTCTCTCTCTCTCCCCCTCCCTCTCCTCTCTCCCCCCTCTTTTTATTATATTTATATATAAATATAAAATTATATATATATAATTATGTATATTATTAATATTAATATATTATATAATTTTTATATAAATTATTTTATATATAACCCCCCCCAAAACACACCACACACACACACAAAACCACACCACACACACCCACACACACACACACACACACTCCCAACACCCACACACACACAAACAAAACCAAAACACCACACACCCCAAACACACCCACACACACAAAGATTCAAAAAGGGGATAATGGAATGAATATCTTCACAATACAAGAGATTTTTAACCGGTTTTTGATTTTGTCTTCTCGAAATCTCTCTTGCTTGTGAAGATTTCTTCTTTTTCTCCTTTTAATATGTATATTATATTATATATATTATAATTATATAGATAATATATTATAATATTATATATATAAAATATTATATAAGTATGTATATATTTCTATTATCTATCTACTATCTATTTATTTACATATATATATATTATAATATATATATATATATATTATTACAACAAACACACACACAAACAAACACACAACCACACCACACCCAAAAACCCCACACCACAACAAAATACACACCACCCCACAACACACACCCCACACACACAAACACACACACACACACCGCCATACCACTACACACGACATCACACATACCCACGCGTACTACTGCAGTATATACAAAAATGCATATAATAATATA
>NW_023640146.1:0-11545 GCF_015228065.2 Penaeus monodon
ATAAAAATTAAAGAAGTATCGTGCATATTTGCATGTCTGGGGTTCGACTCTGGTGATTTGTCGGTGGGAAAGGGAATCGGAAGGGGAAAAGAGGGAATGGGAAGGGAAGAAAAGAAGAGGGGAAAGTGGTAAATTAAGGAAAGGGGAAAGGGGGGAAGAGGGAAGGTATGAGGAGGCAAGCATGGCGAGAAAAGGAAGTAAGGGAGAAGAGAAGAATAGGGGGGACGTAAAAGAGGAGAGGCGGGGAGGGACACCAGCAAGGGAAGGAGGAAGTGAACGGGAGAGGCATGGCCAGGCGAGCGAGGGGCGGGCGCGGCGTGGGGCAGCGGTCGTCCAGGCAGGCAAGGGACGCGAGGCCACACTTCTCGCCGTCACTTCACCTCCATTAGCACTTACTCGGCCGCCCTCAAGTGGTATCGGGGTCTTGTGGGGGTAATTGGCGGGGTTGCCCAATGGTCGTTACGCAATGGGTACTTATGGCCGACGCCACAAATTTTGCGCGACTCGCTAAATTCCCGGGGATGGAAATGGGTCTTAGCAAAGTTTTAATGTGTAATTTTTTTTATATAGGGAAGGGATGAAAATCGCAGATGTGATTTATTATATAGATATTTTTTTGTCTTTTTTCTAAAGAATACACTTCCGCGCCCCCCACCCCCTCGCCCCTCCCCAGTATGGTGTAGAACCCATACTCGGGTTTTTGTTTATGAAACTTTGAGGGCTGTTTGGGAAAAGAATAATTTATTTCCAGGGTATTACAGACAAACGGATTCTCGGGGAAAGGGAAAATGCAGCGGGTTGGTATTTTTTATCATTTGTGGCGTAACGGTCAGCCAGAAGGGTTTCAGGCAATGCATTCGTTTTGGTGTGCTTGGGGATCATTGATATGGCGAAAACACACGCAAGCACACACACACACACACACCCCACACACCACCACACACCCCACCCCAACAACACACCCACACACACACACACACACACACACACACACACACACACACACACACAAAGCATGCATTACCGTGAAGATATTTGCATGCGCGCATTTTCATGAAACTTTTTTACAATTTTCCACATTTGCGGCGCAAAGAGAGCGACTAAAGACGGATGTTAACGCTGATTTGTCGCGTTGATTTCTCAAGTGTTTTTATTTTTGTTTCTCGTTTTTTATTCTCTGAATATTTGTGATTTCTTTGGTCTTTATATGGGGAAAAAGATGTCATCGATTTACCTGCCTTTGAATGTTGAAGTGTATAAGTCTTTGTATTTTTTGAAAAAAAGGGGGAGGATTTATAAAAGCATTGGATAGTGTTATACTGCTGTGTTTTTGAGATTTTTGAGGTCACAGTGACGAATTGTATTTTATTAACCTTCTGAAGATGCAATATTCCTATTATAAAGAGAGACAGCTATTTAACGGCCAGCTTAAGCATTTATTTATATTTATCCGACCGTGATAATACTCGTGTTTCTACTTCTTTTTGTTGAAATTTTTAACTTGACTTCCGCAGTCGTACTGTTTTTCGGAAATAGACAGACGTCAATAACCTCGTGAACTTAAGACGTCACCCCCATCGGAAACTTTATTGAACGTTACAACTCTTGAGATTAATTGTGCAATTTCCTCTTATATAGCAAAGCAAGCACATTAAATTTAAAATTTGTAACATTTTAGCGTCGTGGTCCCCTTTCGTGGATCATGGCCGGAAAGAAAAATGCTTAAAAAAATACCACCTTCTGGATCGTTTAACATCAGCGCTTCTCCGCGATCGACCAGGTTTTGTCTCTCATTGCGCCGTAAGGAGCGTCGGTGCTCCGGTTCGTCGCCGCAAAATTATCATGAACCGTAATTTGGCTTCTGGATCAGCGCCGTCGTTCTTTCACTGTCTTCGAACGTTGGAGATGTCGTCACTTTATAGCGAACGTCGGGAATATCGCTTCGACTTCGCGGGGTTTTTATTGACAAGAATGAGCACCAACTTTTTTTTTTAAGGCAGGGAAACAAACCCTCACGCGAAATACAAACACGCTGCATTGTCACCAGAGAACGTATGGTATAACCCTTACGCGACGGTACATTGTCTCCAATAACGTTATGGGGATTGCGATTTGATATCAGAAACACATCCAATACAGCCTCGATGACGGGCCGACCATTAAACACCAATAGGGATCACTGTATCTGTAAAAATATAATGCGCAAAATTCCCAACTAACTGCCTAATCGAACTTGCTAAGAACGTGTTTATAAAGAAGTAATCTTTACTCCCATGCTATTAATCGTATTGTACATGATACGTTGAAAGACAGTATTTGAAGACCGAAAAAATTATTAATTTTCCTGCAACACCATTCGATGGCGGAGTGCGGAAAAAGTGCCTCGTATTATTGTATCCAAGGATTTTAACATTAAAAGCATTTTGTTGCACTTCGTTTGGTGTTTAAGAGACAAATACGTGCTGATTTATTGTAGGAAGATTTTAAATTTTCGGGAGTTTTGTCTTTGTTTCCATGATTATCACTGTTGAATTATTTTGTTTTCGTTTTGATAATTATGATGTATTTTATAATGCTAAATAATATATTATGTATTTGTTAGCGCTGTATTAAGGATATCGGCGTGAGGGTGTTACGTTTAGAATATCGAATATTTTAATTTCATTTTGATGTCACTGGATAGTAATAAAAACATTTGATAAGGTAAAAATATTGTGATGATAGCGGGGGTAACAGGAGCATATATTATTCAAAATCACTTTGATGCTAAGTATGATAATAGTAACAAAATAATTATGATAAAGCTGACAAAGTTCATTATAATGATGGTTATGATGATAATATCTACATTAAAGGGTTTAAAGGTAATATTAATGACAATGATAATGATATTGATCGTAATGATAATAATTATAATGATAATAATGATAATAATAGTAGTAGTAATAATAATGATAATAATAATAATAATAATAATAATAATAATAATAACAATAGTAATGGTTATAATATAGTAATAATAAAAATAATAATGATTTTGATGATGGTGGTAATATGAATATCGACATTAAGGTTAACGGTAATATTAATGACAATGATAAAAGATATTTATCGTAAAATCCAATTATGATGAAAAATAAATAATAATAATGATAATATAATAATAAATTAAAAAATAATAATAATATATAAAAATGATAAATGTAATAATGATAATAATAATAATACTAAATAATAAATAATAATAATAGTAATGGTAATTATTTTTAGTAATAATAAGAATAATAATGAGATTAATGTGGTAATATAATAGCATTACTATCATATTAGACTGATAATAATAATAGTGATAATAATAATTATTATATTAAAGAAAAAATAAAGATTTTGAATTATGATTGTAATGATAATAATAATAACTAAAAATATAATGATAACAATCATGAAGATTATGGGTGATTATAATTAAATGAATGAAAATAATAATCAACAAAATAAAAAAAGCACAACCGAATACAATGACGGGAATTATATTAATTGACTTATGGTTATCAGAGTTGAGATCATAATAACATTCGTTTGAAAATGTCCGTTTAAATAAAACTAATGATAAATTTTAATCGAAACGAAAAAGAAAAATATTAACCAATACCCGTGTTCCCGCCAAATGGTGTTTTGTTTTTTAAAATGACAAAAAAAAAATATTGCAACGTAATCGTTCATAAGTAGAAAAATCAGATGAAGGAAATGTTATAGCGGAATGAGTTTAGATTATTTAACTGTAATGGTAATGACAATAACATGAAAAGAATTGTAAATCATACTGAGTTGTTTATTAGCTAAAATTTAAGAATTTAAAAAAAAAAAAAAAAAAAAAAAAAAAAAAAAAAAAAAAAAAAAAAAAAAAAAAAAAAAAAAAAAAAAAAAAAAACCCCTAATTTAAAAAAAAAAAAAAAAAAAAAAAAAAAAAAAAAAAAAAAAAAAAAAAAGGGTTTTTTTAAAAAAAAAAAAAAAATTTAAAAAAATAAAAAAAAAAAAATTTTTAATTTTAAATTTCGGATAATAAATTTTTTTTTTTTTTTTTTTTTTTTTTTTTTTTTTTTTTTTTTTTTTTTTTTTTTTTTTTTTTTTTTTTCCCCCCCCCCCCCCCCCCCCCCCCCCCAAATTTTTAAAGTTTCTTTTGAAAAAAAAAAAAAAATATTTAATCGTTTTTGCTGTTATTTCTTGGGTTTTTTTGGGGAGTTATAGGTTTTAATGGGGTTTATTGGGGTTTGCTATGGGGGTCCCGATGCTGTTTATGGTGGGTGTTGCCATTGTTTTTCCCACCAAAACCGCTAGAGGGATTTAAAAAAAATGCTAAAATTAAAAACCTCTTTTCTCGTTTTAAAAAAAAGGGACTTTTAAAAATCGCTAAAAGGGGGTAAATTTTAAAAATTTTCCCGCTGGGTCATAACTCAAACAATCTAATCTAGCGGGAAAAAAATATCCAGAATGGCAACCTGTTTGATTATTTCTTTTGTGTCGTATTTTGAAGGGCGATGTTAATTTTATACTTTGGATGTTAGTAATGGTAATGATAGTCGTAAAAAATAAATGATAACAGTTATAATTATAAATGCTGTTTATTCTGGAAATTTTATATAGAAATAATCAAATCATAAAATGCTAGGGTATAATAATAATATTATGATAATGATTTTATTAATGATATGATAATGATATTTTAATGATATTAATAAAAAGGGATAGATAATTTAATTATAATATAATGAAATAAAAATAGAATTATTATTATTATTTTTATTTTATCATTATCATTATTATTATTATTATTTTATTGTTTTTTTGTTTTTTATTACACACTAATAATGCTTTAAATATCTTCATTATTGTATTATTGTATTGATATATCATTATCATTTTTATTTTTTGTTTTTGGTTTGTTATATGATTATGAAATGATAAAAATAATATATTTTTTTATTATTATTTTTAATTTTTTATTATTATTTTTTTATTATATATTTTATTATTTTTTATTATTTTTATTTTTATTGTTTCATCATCTCATCATCATCTCATATCCCCCAATCATCATCCCCATCAATCATCATCTCATCATCATCATTATTATCATATTATATTATTGCTGTTATTCTTGTTGTTGTTATGATAACTATGATGATGATAATTAATTTAAATAAAAAAAATAAAAAATAATAAAATATGTATATTATTATTGTTGCATTATTCTTATTATTACTCTTTTTTTATTATTTTTGTTTTATGGTGATAATAATGATGATGAAAATGTAAGGTAGAAAAGATAAGAAAAAAAAAAATTTCATGTTAAAATAAAAAATAGAAATTTAAAAAAAATAAAAAAATATTTATAAAAATATAGTAATAAGAATGTAATGGTTTTGAAAATAATGGTGTTTGATGATGAAAATAATAATAGAAAAAATTAATAATAAAAAAAAGTAATTAAAAATAAAATAAAAAAAAAAATTTATAATAAAAATTTATTAATGATAATGGTATAAAAAGATAATTGACAGTGGAGGGGCGTATTTTAATTTTGCTTATAAACTGATATCAGGAATAGCATGGTTACTATTTTTGGGAAGCCTTGTCATGTCAATACTATCACTTACCATATGAAAATTATATTACCATTTTATTATTATTTTTATGATTGTTTTTTTTAGAAATATTTATAATATTTTTCAAATTGCTCTTCTTTAAAATTCCCATTGATGTTTCCCCGTTTGTTGGTAACTATTTTTTTATTGTTTTTCCCTTTATTTTCACCATATTTTAGGTATTTTAGATCATAGTCTCATTAGGACATTTTTACTTAGGAACATTGCTGTTATTACCGCTATTATTTTTTATCAGTTGTTGCTTTTGTTTTTTATTATTTTTATTATTATTATCATCATTAATTTATTAATATTGTATATTTTCCCCATCTCATTGCTTTATTATTATTCTTTGTTTGTTATTATTATTATTATTTTTATTTTTAAATTTTATTATAGATTTTAATTTTATTATTTTTATTATTATTATTATTATTTTTTGGTTTTTTTGTTATTTTCCAAAGTAAAACAGTATTAATTCTTTCATTTTTATTGTCATTAATTTATTGTCCTTTTTTTTAAAAATAATTATCATCGCTATTATTTTTTTGTTGTTGTTGTTGTTGTTGTTTTTATTTTGATTTTATTATTGTTGTTTTATAATAATGGTAAAAAAAATAAATAAAATTTTATTATTTTGTTTTTATTTTTTTTTTATTGTTGTTTTTATAAAAATGGTAAAAAAATTTAAAAATAATAATAATTTTTATTATTTTATTATTATTACTGTTCTGTTTTTAAATAATAAAAATAATAATTTGCTGTTTATTATCATTTTATTGTTTTTGTACTTTTCTATTATAGTAGTATAGTAGAAATGGTATTGTTTTATTATTATTATTATATCATCATCATCATATCATCATTATTATTATAACATTACATCTTTTATAGTTATTATTATTGTTAAAAATATAAAAATAATATTATTTTTTTAGTTATTATTAAAATAATACTATTATTAGTAGGGTATAGTAGTGGTGTAGTAAAGTAATAGTTTTTTTATTATTAATATCATCATTTAGTTAAATATAATTTTCATCATCATCATAATCTTACATTACTACTACTTTCTACTGAAACACTATTACTTTTACTAATACAGTCATCACACTTTATCTCTTCTCTCTCTCTCTCTCTCCCCTCTTCTCCTCTCTCTCTCTCTCTCTCCTCTCTCTCTCCCCCCTCTCCCCTCTCCTCTCTCTCTTTATATATTATATATAATATATAATATATATATATTATATATTTTTGTGTTGTGTGTGTTGTGTGTGTGTGTATGTTGTATGTATGTATGTATGTATGTATGATTATGTATGTATGTATGTATTATATATATATATATATATATATATATATATTTTTATATATTTTTAAATTAATATATATTATATTTAATTATTTTAAATAGTGTAATAGTATATATATTTTATATATATTTTATATATATTTTAAAATACACATAATATACATACTACCATACAACATACTACATACATACAACATAATACATACATACTATTTACATGTAGTAGATTATCTGCATGTATTTATTATAATATAATTTTTGACCCAAATTGTCATTATTTTTTTTGTTGTTTTGTTTTTTTTTTGATTTTACCTTTAAAATTTTACTTTCATTTTTATTATTAGCAATCTCATCATTATCTGTAATTTATATGACTCATTATCAAAATTTTATTGACTTCTATACGGTTTTTTAGTACCATTGCTATTACTTTACTTTTAATTTTATTGGAATGCTGCTACAAATATTAGTATTTTATCACTTTTCATTATTATTGTGCTATTGATAGAAAAATAGTGACATGCTCAAAAAACTTTTCTATAGTGGGTATTTGGGATTGTTATTACTATTGCCACGATTTCAGCCGAGCGTAAAATTTTGGGAATACGATAAAATTTGTCTATTATCATCATTTAATAAACAAGTTTATAGCAAAGAGCTGATAATCCAATTGATTTAAGAAAAAAAAATCTGTACTCAGAATTTATGAAAAAATTGAACGTTAACCCAAATTTTTTTTACGATATGCAATTATACAGTGATTTAGCGCACGAATGTTTTGTAAAAGTGCCATTGTAAAAGATGATATAGTGGTAAAAAAAAACAAATTTGGTGATAATTAAATATATGGGTAGAATATATATGATCATTTTTAAATTATATTTGTAATAACAACAACAGTAAAAAATTTCAATTATAACAAAAATGATGATAATGAAATGAAATAATAACAATAAAAAGTACTATTACAATAGTAATGATTAATAATAAATAAAATAAAATAATAATGATAATAATAAAAAATAATAATAAAAGAAATAATAATGATAAAATATAAAGGCAAGCAATAGTAAAAAACAATAATATACTACAAAATAAAAATTAAATAATATAATTATAATAAAATAATATAATTTTAAAAATAATAATTTACAGTGATAATTAAAAGTAATAGTAAAAACCCAACCGCAAACAATGATAAATCTAAAGGTATTTTATAAAATGATAATGATAAAAATATAATAAGATAATAAAATAATGATAGTATAGAATAATGAAAAATAAAAATATTAAAAAAAAAAATAAATAAAAAAACAAAAAAACAAAGATAAAACTAAAGGTAGTTATGAAATGATATTTATAGCTTTAACAAAAATTGACCAATATATGACGTAAAGTAAAGATGTAACAAAACGATATTGAAACTAGCAATAACAAATTATAAAGCATTTCATTTGGTGTTTTTATTATTTTTTGTGTAAAGTAATAGTAACTAAAGTAAATAATGGCAATTTGGTTAAAAATTTTTGTTGTTACATATATAAAATTTCGAGCACAAAAGATGATGTGATAGAAAGAAGATCGCAAAGAAAATGATAAAAACAATTTTTTATATTTTTTTTTTTATTATTAAAATTATTATTTTATTTATTATTAATCGTTTTCTGTTTTATTATTATTTTATATTATTATTATTATTATTTTTATTTTTATTATAAATTAAATTTTTAATATTGTTGGTGTTATTATTAGTATCATTATTTTATTGTTTTATTTTATTATTATTATTTTTTTATTATTATTATTATTTTTAATTTTTTATTAATCTTGTGCTGTTTTTATTTTATTATCATCATCAGTATTAGTATTAGTTTGGGGTTTTAGTAATCCTTTGATCATCAGTATTGTGTTTGTATTGATTTATTTTTATACTACCCACTCTTACTACTACTACTTACAATTACAATTACCATTATTATTTTTTTATTTTAATTTTTTATTATTTATTATTTTATTTTTATTTTTTAAAATTTGTCGAAGATAATAATAATAATATAGTGGTGTAATGATGATAAAATTTGATCCATGATATCTGGTAATAATAATGATAAGATAATTTGATAATATAATACTAATGTTTTAAAGACATCTGATAGGCATAATTTTATATAATATAAATACTAATATTTAAGACAGTAAGATGGTGGTGACCCACCCTTGACAACGAAAATATGAATATTATTAAAAGAACTTATTCAACAATTACCAGTTGATAAAATTTTGATAAAAAAAGGGCCCCATAAGTTGACCATAATTATAATGTTTCGTAATAATTATGCTAATCATTATGATCATTATTTTTAATTCCATAAACTAATATTCATCATTTGTTATAAAGAAAAATTTAAAAAATACAGATAGCACTTAAAAATATAACGGGATATGAATAGGTTATGACGCTAATAACAAGAGAATTCTGTTGAATTTTAAAACGAAAAAAAATGGGGGGAAAAAAACAAAATAATTTTAAAAGAAGTTATTATCAATTTGGGTTTAATGATAAAATTTTGATGAAAAAAAAATGATAAAAAATAATGAAAAAATAATAACAATTTGGAGTTTAAAATGAATAAAAGAATAACAATAATTTAAGAAAAATTGATAGTGACTGTTTATAATCAACAGTATTTAATCGGTGAAATAATAATGAATTTAAAGTAAAATAAAATAATAGAATAGCGGGGAAAGATGGTATAGCATAAGTGTGAAAGGGGTTTTTTTTTTTAAAGGATGAAACCCAAAAAAAAATAAAAATAAAAAATAAATAAAATAATATATATATATATTTTTATATTATAAATTTATATTTTATATATATTATTATATTAAAATTTAATTTAAAATAATTAAACGAAGAAAATTAAGTAAAAGGACGAAAAAAAAAAATATGAAATTGCAGAATCGTTTTTTTAAAGTTTTAAAAGCAATATATATGATAATAAAATTTATGAAACAGAATCCTATGATAATTATTTTTGGGGTTAAATAATGATAAATCCAAGAACGAATCTCACATTTCAGAAAATATAGAAAAAAAATGTATTTTCATGTGCTGATGATTTTGGCAATGTACTCATAATAAATTGCTTCGTTGCTTTTAAATATTAACTAGAAAAAAATTTAATATAAATAATTAATTACCCATTACGTTTAGAGCTATTTTTTTTAAAAAAATGTTTTTTTTGTTTTCTTCCTTATTTACGTGTAGAGCTTTTTTTTTGTAAAAAAATGTTTTTTTAGTTTTCGTTCCTTTTATGGATTTTTGGGTTTTTTTTCCTTATTTTCCTATTTCCCTTTTTTTCCCAAGCCTTCGTCTTTATATAAAGGGCACCCTTTTTTTTTTTTCCTTGATATTTTTTGGTTTTAGCCTTTTGTGTATTTTTGATCTAGGTATTTTGAAATATCTTTGGGGGAATCATGGAAATTAAAAAGCACAGTTTATTAAATTAATGATGGAAAATATATTTTATGTAATGGTTTTTTTTCTTTGCAAAGCCAATTGATTTTTTTTTTGCTGGGAACAAAATATATTGTTTTAAATTTTTGGGGATTTCTGCATAATTTAAAGCTCAACCCTGGTCCTGATTTCCCTGTTGTCATAATTTTTTTTCGTATATCACAGTGGCATTCATTGAGCGTCTTCATAGAGACTTTTTAGAATTTTTCAGGGTATGAATATTTAAATGGGGAAAGAAAATTTCTACTTGCGTGTATTTAACCAAATTTACACAGTTGTACAGACAAAAATAAGGTATTTGGGTGACTAGGAAGCTGAGTCTAGGGAGCCAAATTGTTATGCCACCGGAGACAGTTTGCTTGGTAAGTACAAGGGCACAAATGTATACCTGGCTTTCCACACCTGACAAGACACAATTAGAATTACGTTCCCTAGGGCCCCTAGTTTTAAAATTACATTAAGTAAAAAATACATTTCAAAAAAATTTACTTTTCATTTCTAAGAAATATTGCTAAAAAAATCGCCCTAAACACTGACGACCGAAAAAGAAGAATTTTTAAGGAATACAGTATCGGCGTGTTTTAAATGGGGCCGAATATCCTAGGCCCCAAAGGTTTCCAAAGTCTATGGTGAAGGGCCCCCCTACTTTTTTTACTAGTTGCAGTCACTTATTTTCCTATGTGTTGGAGTACAAGTGATGTAGTCACGGGTTTGGGGGTTTTTTTTTGTCACTGGGGGGGCGGGTGGATGGGGGTGGAGGGGGGGGGGGTCCCTGCAGTGGGCGTCCTCCTCCCTTGGCCTCTCCTCCGGCTCTTTTTTACCAACCGCAGTCCTCCTAAAAAGCACACTTTTCCCCTAAACATGTAAGGTCTAAAGGAAAACGTTAAATTGCCAGATTTCATTTACAGATGGCTAACACTCGAAAAATAAAAGTTACACAGCTGTAATAAAAATCAACGCCGTTAATGACGCACCGCCATAAATAAAATATATATGAAAGTATTTCGGAACTGAAGCCATGGGATAAACTTAAATGTCCGACGTGGTAAAGACCTTCAGCACTATGGGTTTGGC
>NW_023640147.1:0-43549 GCF_015228065.2 Penaeus monodon
CAGAATCACAAATGGTTTCAATTTGAAAAGACAGTACAAGGCGATGGACGGCAGAAGACAAGTTTTCCAGACTGGGACTTTTAGATAACAGAGCTATTTAAAAAATCAATAAGGTTGACGGGTAAAATGAAACAAAATGGAAAAAGATAGTAAGACGAAAAATGCAATAAATTATTACGAAATAGAAAATTGGGACCAAGATGAAACCAAAAAAAAAAAAAAAACACAAGAAAAGTGTTTAAAGTTGGAAAGGCTACGTCCGCAGTAGGTTCATATTTTGTTTGATGATCATGATATCTGGTTTTATAATGTTATAATCACATATTTATATGTTGTTTATGTATATATTATTTTTGGGTCTGTGTGATATATTATATGTATATTAATATATATAATATATATATATAAAATATTTTATATACATATATATGATATATATAAATATATATATATATTAAAATAAAATATATATTTATATATATATTAAAATATTATATAATTATAGTATATATATTATATACAATATATATTATTTATTATTATTACAGCATGTATATGTGTATATGTATATGTATATATAAATATACATGTATATCCATACATATATATTTGATGTAAAATTATATGTATATGATATAATATATATATATATATATATATATATATATAATATATAATTTTAGTATAATATACACACACACACGTTATATTACATCAATATATGATATTATATATATGTGTATATACATAAATGTACACGTATGTTTTTTCTGTATACTATATTTCATAACATATATTACATACATATGGATTAATATATATGTCATATATATATACATAAAATATTGACATATACAAATGTATAATAGTATATATATGTACATTTTAATACTTTGCATAATATGGTTATTTAAAAGAACATTTATACACATATTACATATATACAGCATAAAATATAAATACACATGTATATTATGTGCTAATATTGTATCTGTATATATAGTTATACTTATATATATATATATATAATATATATAATATATATAATCATTATAAAGGGGGCATGTGCAGGGCTGCGTTTGCCATGATCAGCATTTGGCTCAACCTCGGGGTCCCAAAGGGCATGCCTCCATGCAGGCCTTCTTTCCCACCACCCAACCCATCCTAGTAGATCTAGTATACTTGCTTTACCAAGAGTTCATTGGACTTCCCTTGGTTTCTCAACTGGTTAAAAACCTTTGGAGATGCCCTATAATTTGATCATCATCATCATCAAGGGGTTTAATGCCAAGGGGGGCATGGCTGATCCACCTTTGCTTCCAGGCCACGAGGATCCCCAAAGCGAGTCTCAGCAGGCCACGGCCATTCTCTAATCTTGTAACAGTCTTTCGAGCTGCATACATACATGTTTTATACATAAATGTATATAGTATATATATATGTGTGTATATATATAAAACATTTGTATAGATATATATAATATATATATATATATTATAATATATATATATTATATATATATACACAAACACATATACATATAACATATATATTTATATATAATATATAATATATATTATAAAAAATATATTTTAAAATATATACATATATCTCAGGCAGGCCACGGCCATCTCTAATTCCTTGAAAGTCTTGTCGGCTGCATACATACATATATACATAAATGATATATTCTAATATATAGTGTGTTTTTAATATACACATTTGTATATGCATATAATTTTATATATATATATTTTTAATATATATAAAATATATAAAATAATAAAATATATATATACATATATACATATACATATATACATATAAATTATTAAAATAATATATATATATATTATATATATATATATTTTATGATACATAATATAATATAACACACACACATATACTTTAAAACATATATATTGATAATTATATAAATCACATATACATATATATATTTACATTTTATATATTTTATATATATATATATATTATTATTATATATATAAAATATATATAATATGGTGTATATATATATTTTTGTATATATATATTTTATATATATATATACACACACACAAAACACACACACGCACACACACACACACGCACACACACACAACACACACCCACACACACACACACACACACACACACACACACACAACACACACACACACACACACACACACACACACAGGGTAATACATGTATATAACAACATAGTTGGGGCACCGCTGTCACTAGATGTCAACAAAGAGAATGGATTTATTGCAGGTGAATGAAAGGGGTCTTGTTGGTTTATTTTTTAAAAGTAGATGTAAAGACCGCAAAGAGACCCCTTCTCCCCGGACAAGGGTTTGATGGAGCTGGAAACCCTGTGAGGCTCGGTCTTTTTGTCATGTCTCTCCCTCTCCCTGTCTGTCTGTTGAAACATGTTCTTTAGTGCAGACGCTCCCTTTGAGGACAGAAGCTTACTTACGTGAGGGGTGAAATGTACCACCGGTCTTGCTATGTATTTACAGTGCAGTACAGTGTGTGTGTGTGTGTGTGTGTGTGTGTGTGTGTGTGTGTATGAATGTATGTATGTATGTATGTATGTATGTATATATATGGAAATGTATCATCCAGTCTTCTTATGTATGATGTAAATATATATATATATATATATATATATATATATAATTATATATATATTTTATATATATGTATGTATGTATATATTATATATAATATATATATGGGTTTCATATATTTTATATATGTATATTTTGTATTAATATTTTTATGTATATTTATATTTTATATATATATATATATATATTTTAAAATATATATATATACATATATATATATAGATAGATAGATAGATAGATAGATATTATAAGGGATTTATATATTTATATGTATATTATATGAATATAATATATAATAAAATATATTATTATATTATAATTTTAATATTTTATATATTTTTTATTATAATTATTTATATAATTATATTTATATATTATTATATTATATATATATATATAAAATATATTATATAAATTTTATATATATAAAAGATATACATAAATGGAATATATAAATTATAATTTTATATATATATATTATATATATATATTAAAATATATAATATATATATATATAATATATATAAATATATGTGTGTGTGTGTGTATAAAATATATGTACATATATAGATATTATACATTTTATTATATATATATATATAATATATATGCAGAGTCTTACCAGGGCCAATAATGAAACGTATACCCTTATTAGGGGCAATGAGGCTTGCCCCTTCATCAATAGTCCCAACCAATTCAAACTCTCCCGATTCCCTGACCAGGCTCTCCTTTGACCACGGGGTCCGAACACTGCAGCTACTACCCCCTCCTCAATGCCTATTAGTACATTATCCACTCAAGTCAATACTTAATCTGCAGGCGACTTTCCCTACTCTCCCAACATGCTCAGTCTGGATCCCCTTGGCGTTTCCACAGCTAAAGGTTCCCTCTAAATCTGAAGGCTTCGACAATGCCTACCAACTGGTAAAGAGCATTAGAGATGCAGTGAAAAATCTGGTTGTCAATCCGCGTTACCAGAGACCAGGGCATGATCATTATGCCCAAAAACCAAGCTACCCTGAATTTCCTACAGGAAACCAAGAAGCTTAATGATGGGAGGAAAGTGTGTCTCTCGCCACTGAATCCTGACGATAGGGGAGTCAGGATGGTGCTACTTGGTTTCTCACTATATATGATCACATCACACCCCACAGGTCGTGGACGCTTCCGAATGTCAAAGGTAAGAGCCCAACCAGGCAAATCCGGTGACCTTGAAAGGAGCCACAGGAATAAAAGTTGAAGCAAAAGCCATTCCAAGAGATGATAATCTCTTTGATGAGAAGGTATGACTCTCCTGTTGACTGCTGTAGTCACTTCAGTAACAACAGCTTTGGGGAGGTCGATGAGGAGGCAGAGAAGGGGCACCATGAAGGCAATGACCCAGATTGTTGTAGTCCTGAAAGGTAGGAAGCTGAACAAGCCAAAGCAGCCCACGCCTACCCCAGGGTGAGGCTCCCCTCCCCACCCCACCCCAGGTTGAATCTGTGGGAGGGCCCGTGCCAGAACAAGCTGACCTTACTCAGGTAAAGTCAGCAAAGAGAAAAGATACACAGACAGGGCCTGAAGTGGAGGAAAAGCCAAACTCACAAAAGTCAGAGTACCAAAGACTCTCCATCTCCCCGTAGACCCCTGGTTAGCCTGACAAACAGCCCAAAACTAGATGAAGTTCCCTCAAGCAGCGAGGACTTAACAATGGATTTGTCAGACTCTGACACAACTGACTCTTAATCTGAATATAAAGACGTCTCTGATGTAACTATCACGAACAGTAACATCATGACACATAATTTAAGCATACTACAGTGGTACATCTGTGGCTTCAATACAAAGAATGCCATCCTCTACGCAATAGGGCGATCAAGGAACATTTACAGTGTCATGCTCCAGGAGACATTAATAAAGGGGACTGTTCGCTTCTCAGGGTATCATGTCTTCATGCTGCCAAGCACAGCCGGCCCCAAAAGGGGCTTGATCACCTTGTTCAAGAAACAATCGCAATAATCAAGGGTTTTAGAGCAAAAATTTCTGAAAATTGGCTCTGCAATACCCAAATGCACCCCCACGGGTGGGAGGGATTTGAACTTTTTGCTGTTTAGTTTCACTGGGGCTGGGAGCCCCCCCCAAACTGTACAATGTGTACAGCAAGCCAGGCTGTGGGCGTTTAGACTCAGCTGGGTTCGGTGCTATGAGCACAAAAATTTGAGTGATCATAGCGGGAGACCCCCTTGAAACACCCCCCCGGCTCCCTGCAGGGCACCGGATGTGGCGGGGCCCACAATACCCAATGTATTTGAGACTTTTCCCCCCAGATTGCTCTTCAAAACACCCAAGAGCCAACGCATGTAAAAGGGGAGCTTTTCCTAAAACCTCACCTTGGCCACTCCCTTTTTTCCTTGGGGGAAGAGAATTAAAGGGTGTGTTGATGAGCCCATCCCCAGTGACCTTTTGGGCCCACTTTTACTAACCCTCAGGGGGTGCGGGTCCCCCAAAAAAAGCCACAAGCATATCCAAGAGGGGGGAAAAGAGAGGGGGCCCAATTTGGAAGTTTTTTAAAGAAGCCTTGGCCCCTGTCTTGAAGCAATAAAACCCCCCCCCCAAGAGTTAAAACAAGGGGGGAAATGCTTGAAGCCAGACTTATAGTGCCATAAAATCAAGCGCCTCAAAAAACTAAAACCTAAAACTGGGCCCAAAGGGTCCAGGAGTTATAAAGGCGACTGTATTTTTTAAATGACAAATTTTTAAGGGAAAGGGGTCAACCACAGAGTAAACATATGAGGGGAATATTTCCGAAGGCAAAAAACCCCTGACACCTATCCCTCCAAAGGGGAAGAAAGTGGGGATGCCGGGAAACTGCAACAAGAGTCAGGTGGGGAAAAGTAGCTAAAATGGTGCAAGTCCTTTGACCACCGAACCCCCCCTTACAGAGCTGGGGAAGGGGCCCAGGCGATACTAGCCGCTCCACCCCTAGGTGAACCCATAAATGACCCCAAACAGAAGAAAACCGCCCCTGGGGGCCCGGAGTTCTCTGCAAGAAGAACCCAGAAAACAGTCTGCCACCCTGAAGTGGGGGCAAACCAACAATCCCTAAAACCGGCAGATTTTACTCTTTTTCAGAAAAAGGGCAGCCAAACCCAAAAATTTTAGATGTTATCTTTTCTCTAAAGGGAACTAAGACCTAAAAAAACAGTTCTTCCCACATTCCGGGGTTTTTTATGGTTTCGTCCCCCCTTTTCCCCACCTAGGACTGGCAGGTGAACGGATTCCTGAAAACTCTTAAAACAAGTCCGGGGAAAACTTCCACTCCCGGGCTGGAAGAGATCCATCATATTTCCCACCCCAAAAACCAAAAGGAGCCGGGGAAGAAACCAACCCATCTCTCCCCTCATCTATTGGGTAAGACGGCTGAGAGAAGGGTTTAACAAAAACCGACCCCAAATGAAAAAGGGAACCTACATGAACCCCCCGGGGTTCACGAGGGGCATGAGCACAGCCCACAGCATAGCCACACTTTTTAACCAAAATCGGGCAATGTCACTTCGTGGTACTATTTTAACCTGAAAAAAGATTTTTGTTAGAAAGCCCCCTCCCTATTCGGGAGAGCCTGATCCGAAGGGAATCAGAGGATAGTTCCTGGTTTGGAAATAGGTGACTACTTCGGGAACAAAACACTAAAGTCGTTTCCCCAAGGTCTTTCTATCACAGCCATTCCACTAAAAAATTGGAAAACCCCTCAGGGTGAGGTCCTCAGTTTACCCCTTTTTAAAACCCTAATGCCCCGGCATGCTAACAAAACACCCCCCAGGGGGGGTTGCAAGATCATCCCTTTTCAGACTATCTCGAAATTTTTCCCTCCACTGGAGCACACTCCCAAAGAAAAAGCCCGCTTTTGTCTGGACCGGTATCTGGGATATTGTAGGACAGGACAAAAGATTTCTCCCAGCCAAATCCAAACCCCATGGCTCTGAGGCAAAATGTTCGGGGAAACAAGTCTGAGAACCCGGGGAATGGACTTAGAGGGGGGCCCAGGTTTTCCCAAATTTACCTTGGGGTAATGATTGACCGGACCCTCCCCTTTATAAAAAGGGGGTTTCCTGTACAAAACCAAAAGCAAACTTTTCTGTCATGAGAAAACAAAGGGCTGGGAGACACATAGGGGGCTAGACATAAAATACTAAAATCCTTTTTTAAAGGGAAATTTTCCATCCCTCCCATTTTTGGACTATGCTTCCATCTCCCTGATTGCCCCAAAAACCAAAAATTTAAAAGAAAAATTTGGGGACAGTCCAAAAAGAAACTGCCAGGAAACCCTTCCCGGGTGCCCCAAGGTGGACGAAGGGCCCCCAACCTCCTCATGGAGGCAAAAAACCCTTTACCCCCCGGATTCGCAAATTGATCAAGGCAGGGTCAATTTCCCCTTTCCCAAAACTCCCCCAAAAACAAAACATGGGCAAGAAAAAAAAGACACCTAGAACAAGACCACGAGCGTTTGCAAAAAAACTCCCCAGTGTTTTTTTACCAAAAAAAGGGTTTTTGAAGCTATCAGGGTCCCAAAGCAACAAAATACTTGCCAAGGCATGGCTCCCCCCACCCCAAATTTATTGAAACCCCGCCATGGGGACAAAACCCTTTACGGTTCTCTTTTATGAGCTTATCATTGGGGAAAGGGAAACAATACACCATGTTTGTCTAAAAGGGAGAAGCTGAGAGGGTCCCTTTCACCCCACTGGGGAGTAGAAAACCCCTTCTGGGATGGATCAGTCGTCACCCTTTAAACCCACTGCAGGTGCCGGCTTTTCAGCAAGGTTTTCCCCCACAATCCCTGAATTAACAGACAACGCCCCTTGCTACAGGGAGAAAGGGAGGTTTTCGATCATGGGGGCCCCAGCCCATGCATCCCTGAGGAAGGAATGTGGTCATACATACAACTCCCGGGGGAAGCCAGTGATTGTCTACCCGCAAAGCTCACCCAAATACAAAAATCCCACCTCCTGAACCCCATCCCTTAAACCCTAGCACAGAAAGGGTTTTTGTCAGGGTAAAAAAATAAAACATATACTGGGGGCCCACCAAAATAGGGGATCAAAGGGGGGTTTAGCTTGCGACAGACTAGCTGACAGTGGAAGGAGATGCCAAACCCAAATTCCCCTAAACATAAAAACCCAGCCAAAAAATTTAAAAGGGAAAAGGTAATGCCACAGGGTCGTGCCTTACCCTGCAGCTTCACAGAGAGAAAAAGAGATCCTCCCCCACGGCCAGATGGTACTGAGGGCGCCCAGGCCCATGAGCTATTGCACCTCTAAACAATCAATAGAGGGACCGAAATATTCTTCACAGAAAACAGACTAGATTTCCCTTGGGTCATGGGAGGGTCCCAAAAAAAAAATTGACTATGCAGACAGGGTTGTTTTACACTGTGGTGAGCTGAAAGCCCGGGAAAGAGATAAAGCCGATTACTTTTCATCTGGCGGCAGGAGCACCTGCTAGTAATCCCCCCAAAATGGAAGCATAGAGGTCAGAGACAGCCATTTAAAATCGACACAAAGGCCCAGTATGTATGAAAAGGGGGGGCAAAGCCAATTTATCGCAAATCTCAAAAAGAACAAAAAACAAAAATCCCCCAAAACACCACACACAACACACACACACACCCCACACACACAAAAAACACACACAACACCCCAAACCACACACAACCCCACAAATATAATATACAATATATACATACATATTTAAAATATTTTTTTTGGATATATTATATATAAAATGTATATAAAATATATATAGTTATTAAATTTTATATATTAATATATATTTTATAATATAGATATATATATATAATATAAATGTTTGTTTTGTATAACCTCACATCATCAAGGGGGTAAAGCCCCTCGAAAGGGGAGTCTCCAGGGAGGCCAGAGCTGCCCCAAACCATGATCTCCTGGGTTTTTTTCCCCCCAGGTATCCTCCACCCTTGGTTGTCTCACAGAGAGACAATATTAGGGCAGGGTTTAAACCACAGGGGATTTAGCTAGGTGGCCCCTAAAAAGCCTGAGTTGGCGAAACCCAGGTTATACAAAATAACAGGTCCCATGCCAGTGTCCCCGGTGTAACCGCCATTGGACACGTGGTCCTGCCAAATGGGACCCCCAAACCGGCGAAGGGGTTGTCACAAAAAAGGGATCAAGGCGAGACTCCAAGATACTGGTAGCATCCCCGGTTTTGTTCCCTAGAGCAAAAATGGCAGTATCAAGGGGCCTTTAAGACACGCAGCTTGGTCCTTCTACTTGGTACCGACATCTCCAAATGCTCTTGTTGATCAATTTATGGCTCCTGTTGCCAGCCCAATCCTCTCTGACCCTTGGTCCAACGACCCAGAAGGGATTACGCGCCAAGGTATGTAAAACTTTTGAAACTTCAACGTCCTCGCCACAAGCATGGATGAAAGAACGGGTTCCCCTAAAGGCCCCCAAAGTCCTAAATCTTGGTCTTGGTCCAGGAGACCTCAGGCTATGGGCTTCGCCTCATTGTAAATGCATCAAGAGCCGCCAAATTGACTCCAAGGACCAGGGGATGGCAAACATCGCAGAAAAGTCAAGGTCTGAGACCTTAATATTGCTAGTGTTGCTCCCATGATTTTGGTAGTCTTGCCCTTTATCCATCCATAAGGTTTTAAAAGTTGGGAAGGACACACCCTTTGCCTCACCCTAAATTTAAACAGGGAAGAAGTTCGCATCCCCCCCCACCACATTTTACAGACTTCGTACCAGTAAAAAGGGGCTTGCATCAGGCCCCAAAAATCTTTTGGGAAATTCCCAGCTCGGGAATCTCCCATACGATTCCCAATGCCCGAGTCAAAACCTTTTTTGAGGCTTCCACAATTACTCGAGGCGCTAGTATACGGTCTATTGTGGATTTGGGATTTAAAACCGATGCTCCACTCTGATGTTTAGTAGGTTTTGCAGATCCGTTTCAGAAGAATGTGGGCGAGAACCCCCTGTATGCTGAGCAGTTAAGCACGGTAGTTGACAATCCCAACGACCCCTTTCCCCTTCCAGAGGGGGTGACCACGACTTAGCAGGGGGGGAATGGTCCAGACGCCAAGGGCATCAGGACTGATGCAGGCCCCGAGCCATAGATTTCACCCCCCGTTTTTTAGCATTTCATCGGGGATATCACATATGCCTGCGTTTCCCACTTTCATCTTGGAAATCGCCTCCAAACCCCTCTTTTAGGGAGAAGGTTCCTTTGTGATGGGGGGTTGCAAGAACTGAGACATCGCTTGCATAAAAGCAAAACTGTTGGAGGGTCTGCCGGTAAACTGTTAAAAATACTCACCCCAAATTTTACGAACCCCAACATGACTGAGATGATCCGTCCACCCTCGGACGGAGAGTCTCGTGGGGGGGGGTTTGAGTTCATTTTTCCCGGGGCTTGGGGAGGGCGAAGGTCATTTCCCCAGAAAAGGCCTTCAACCCCCTCAGCAAGTTCCTGATAAACTGTTCCTTGTCCCTTCTCACCAGGTCCTACGACCGGGAACGACGCAAGCCCTTGATTCCCATTCAGCCAAGCCCGCGCAACTTCAGTGGCCTCAAATGTCTCCAGGGAGATGGAATTCTGCCTTGCCCCGGCTTTCGCCAATGGACCCCGGGGCTGTTTCGAGTGTTATGCCTTTGAAGAGCCCCCCAAAAGAAAAGGGGTCCGTCGGGTTTGTTGATTTTTGTAAATTTGGGTCAGAGCTGCCAGGTAAACCCACGGGCAACTCCTCCCCCCTTTAGTTGCCAGGTGAAACACCTAGGGGGGCCATGGAGGGAGGGGGATTTTGAAGTGGACCCCAGGGTACCCACAAGAACCTAGGGGGGGGTCGGGCCCAAAAAATCGGCATCTGGAAAACCCTGCAATTTTGGAGGGCCCCATGCGTGCTAACAAAAGGGGTTAAATTCCCCCTGGCCCACGTACCAACACTGTACCATGTCTAGCGATGGGGTTGGGGAGTGCTGGTCCCAGGAGCCAGATCCTCTTTTTCGGGACCCTAGCAAATTCCGGAAAGGGGCTATTCTCGCGCGGGGATCAGCTCCCGAGCCATGGGGGCTTCCAGACTTTCCGTACCAGTCAGTCACAGGGGGTACCACTTGAAGTCCCCGAAACAATAAATATCTTGCCAGGGGAATTGTCTGCCACGAGCGATTTTGGTTTAAAACCCCCCTTTTTACATAAATTTTATAGAATCGTAGGGGGTATACAGAAATAAAAGACATAAAGCCAAAAGCGGTCAGTCTCAATGCTTTTAAAACACTCATCAACCGGTGTCCCCTAAACTACAGGGCTGAAGTCGCGGGAGAGGGCTATGCTACCCCCTGGGGTGGTGACATCGCTGGGGCCCGACCGGTAGTAGGTTCCCACCCACATTTATCGTGCCACACCAGTTCCTCACCCCAAGAGGGCAGCCACCTAACCCCCATTCACTTAATTCCCGCGATAGCAGAGGAAAACCACCATCCTCCGCAAAGACGGATGTTCCAAGCGCCTACTGGGAAACACGCCTGAGGTTTGCCAGGTGGCACTCCCGGGTGATTCCACCTCTGCCCCCCCCGCCGAACAGCCCCCCAAATAAAGGGGGTCTGCAGGTTGGGATCGCCCTCCCCCTGTGGGGTTCCTGAGGCTTTGCCCCAAAGCTTCATGGTGGGTTGGCGCCGCCGGGGCACAGGCGGGACGAGTAACTTCATTCCCAAACCTGAAAACCCCAAAATTTGCCCTCCCAGGGACCCCAGCCCGCCCCTTTCTTGCTGGGTGGGGGAAAGGACAACCCCCTCTCCCAGCAAACCATTTTTTCCTGAAGTTGCCGAGGGTCTTTCTAGGGGGAGGGAAAACTGGCAAGGCCCCTCCCCCAAACCGCCCTATTTCCCCAGGGGGGCTAGGGAGCAGGAGGGTATGGAGAAAGGGTCCCCACGTGGTGGGTCATAGCTCCGTACCCCTGGGGCCCCCTGCGCTCCGAGATCCCCCCCAGTTTGCCTGGGACTGCCCAAGGACCCCGTCTTGAGATAGAGAGGTTGGACTGGCAGGGGAGACTTATGCAAAAAAACCCAAACGGAAGGGGTCCCCCACCATCGCTTTACACACCCCGGTGTAAACACCCACCCACAAAGTATGATATGGAAAAAATTCATAAATATAAAAATTAAATATGAGTATGTAAAATTTAAAGTATGAAAATATAGATATGTATCATGATATGGAAAAAGTAAAAATGGACCTTCTCAGACATGAAGACAAACACAGGCCACAATCTATAGAAAACATAAAGAACCCCATTTCATTAACAAACCAAAACCTTGAGCAGCACATAAGTACCAACGAAACACACAACAATACTGTTACGCCGGGCGCCTCGTCTCTCGCCCCACCTAGGCAGACGGCGTGTTAATACAGGGTCTGAAAACTGAACATTCCAAAAGGGACCGAAAAACCCCCCAGCTCCAGAACACCAGGAGAGGAAACCCAAGTGGCGAGGAGGGGAAAAGAGAAACTCAAAATGGCAGTCTTTCCCCATTTCCACAAGTTTTTTACCCGTACCTTTTTTTATAGCACAATGGGGGGAAACCAGCATGTCACACACACAAAACGCTTTAAAGGGGGCAACACCAAGTTTTTCAGTCCCAAAGGCACCCCGAGGTTTCCAGGGGCAGCACCCAACCGCGTCTCTCGGGTTGTTTCCCGCCCCAGCCAGCTACATGTTTGCCCCGGGGCCCTCAGTAAAAACATGTTTTTCAAGAGACAAAGACCCACGGCGTAGCAATACATTTTTTACAACCACACCAACACTGATCTAAAAGCTTCCCTCCCAATACCAGGCTCCCCCCCTCATTTCAAATAAAAACCCCTTGGCAGACTTAAAAGCACCTGTAAGTCAGGTGCTTGTTAAGTCGTGTATAGAAAAAAATTTGCGGGGATGGGTAAAAGGAACTGTCATATGAGATTTTCAGCTGAACGGGGGTGATGGGGGCTGACTAACCCTGATGCACAAAGCTTTTGGAGGGTGATTTGATTCATTAAGATTAGAAAGGGCCTTGATTACCTACCCTTAAACAAGTGGGAATGTTCGTCTAAACTATGGCTGGAAAAGGGGCCAGCTCTGGGGAAACGTATTTCTAAGTCAGGATCCTTTTTTTGCCCCACCATGGGGTGGGGCACAGGGTTTTATTAAGGAAAATTTAATAATATGAAAGAATTTAAAAAAAAGACAAATAAAAAAGTAATGTACTTTTATTATTTTTTGCAGAGTTTTAAAATACCCAGAGGATATATGTAGTTGTGCAAGGAAACAGCTATTTCCATCAGGGAAAAAAGCAAATAAAAAACAAATAAAGAATTGGAAAATGGGAGAAAATGAGATGATAACATTTCCCAAAGGGGGGGGCGGATTTGACAAGCAAGTGTTTTTTGTTCCCGTCTCAAGCCACACTCTTGTGAGAGTGGTGCTCAAGTAAGCCTCATGCCAATTTTAGGTTGTATAAGGAACCTGAGCACCAATCAAAGGTAATATATTATATTAAAATATATAATTGTATGTATGTATTATGTATGTATGTGTTGGGGTTGTGTGTGTGTGTGTGTGTGTTGTGTGTGAGATTAATGAAATTTTTGTTTATATATATTATAATTAAAATTTTATATAATATACTATAATTATATATAATGTTATAGATTTATATGTGGTTTTTGTGTGTGGTGTGTATGTTTTTTTTGTATTAAAGTCTAAAAAAAAAAATATATATATATATACACATAAATATATATATATATATTATATATATATATATATTATTATATATATATATTATATATATGTATATGTAATTGGGTTTTTGTGGTGTTTTGTGGATTTTTTTTATGTTTATAGTCATATACAAATAAAAATAAAATATTTTAATATAATATATATAATATTATAAAATAAAAATAATATATATTAAAATTTTAATAATAAAATATAATAAAAAAAAATATTTTTTAAATTTTAATAATAATAATATAATATATAAATAAAATATATATTATATTTTTATATATATATATATATTAAATATATAATATATATATACATATATAAACATATAAAATATATATATAATATATATATATAAAAATATATATAATATATTTTATTATATGGTGGTTGGTGTGTGTATAATAATGTGATAATATTGTGTATATTATATATATACAATATATATACATATATATTAAAATATATATATATATTATATTTTATATATAATATAATATATATAATATTATATATAATTTTATATATATTATATATATTAATTATGGTTCCTTTTGAATGTTGGGGCAAACTGTAAAATTACTTTTATTTTGCTAATTGGTTATGCGTTGTTTTTTTTTAAAACAGGAGAGTATAGGCCCAATTATGTATTTCAGAGAGATGCAACTTGTTCTTCAACCAAAATCTACACAGCTTGACTCAAAGGGGTCATTTGTGTTTACAGAGGCAAAGGGTTGTAAAAATCTTGAAAGCTCTTTGTGTGGTGTGGAGGGGGGGGGGGTTGATGCATTTTTTGTTTTACTTATATCTAATTAGGATCTTTTCCCCACAATTCTTTTTTTCAAGACTGGTCCCTTTCACTTGTTTAAAACTTCCTCCTTTTTTTAGCACTTTCAAACAATGTTCACACATTTTACTTCTTTTAATTTTTTATTCATTTTTTGTCTGTACTGTTAAAGTTATGTCTTTATGTTCTCCAGGCTATCTGACAAGGATCTGAATGATCAACCTTTTTGTGGATCGTTGGGAAAGGGTTTTTTATAGATTTTTGTATAGTCCTCTAGCAGCCCCAAAAACCTTAAAACAAACACCAGTGTCTGCATTGCAGTTTTGATTTTTAAAAAATTTTCAAATTAAAAAATTTTAAATTTACTGTGATATAAAATTTTTTCAAATGCATAAATCAAAAATTTATGGGTAGCATTTTTTTTCTGGATGCTTTTGTTTCTTTGTTTGTACATTTCTTTTTATGTGCATTTTAGTCCAAGGGTTTCCCCAAATATTAACACTTAAAAACCCCTTTCTAAAAATTTAAAACCCCTTGAACCCCCCTTTTCAGGGGCTGTTCCATCTTTTTTTTTGTCTATGTGTTAAAAGGCTAAGAAAAAGAAATAATATTCAAAAACCCTTAATTTATCTAATTTAACCAACCCCACGATTTATTTTTTCTGTCCCTGTAGTTATTGTGAATTTTGTTAATGCAGGGGTTTCTCCCAATGTGCTCAGCCAGAAAAGGATTACAGTCCCCAAGTGACATCCTGATTTCCCCTTTCCCTTAAATTGGGGGGGAAAATGTGTTTCTTTTTAAATACAATTGCTTTTGGTACTTTTATTATTGTTATTGATTTATGATTAAAAAACTGTTATTAAATTTTGGGTAGCATTTAAAAAACAATTAAATATCAAAAGACCCTTTCAAAGGTCAAAAAAAAAGGGTAACGTGAGATGGGCAGAACAATAAAGCTCCTTGTTGATTAAAAAATTGTAGACCCATCTTGTGTAAATACAATAAATAAATTGTATTCAGGGCATGGATGTATTTTTTGCCCTTTGGCCAATTTTTAAGGGAAATATTTCTTGAATTCCTGCTTCATAACATTTGTAGATGTATAGACCTAACCCCCTGGAACTGGTCTAATCTCTTTAGGGAGTGTTTTGTAGTATGAGTTTTCCCCCTGGTAGGGGTGGGGTGCTAAAGGTGAAATGGGGATAACAGGGGGGGGCATAGACCCCCAGTCAGTAAGGATGGGCAGTCCTAATTCCTGGCTTATTGTGGTCTGCGGAGGGTCAGGGGTAGTTATCTCAGTTTTGTTTTTTTACCTTAAGTTACGTAACAGGTATGAGGGTAGCCCCATCCAAAGGAGCCCCAGGTGCTGTCAGCCAGTTTTGGTCTCTGCAGTGAATCAGGAGAAGTGCCTGCCCCCTGAGATGCGAGGACAAGGGGTGGGGACCGTGTACCCAACCTGGGAAGAATTTGGGGGGGCTTCAGGTTGTGGGGCGTAGTAAAAATAATTTTAGTATGAAACACCTTGAAAACGGGCCCTACAGTTTTTTTTCCCAAGGCTTTGAAAAACCCTCAAATGCCCCCCTTTTGGAGTTCAGTCCACCAGCTAAGAACAGTTTCCATTTTCTGGCTTGATATATCTTTGCTCATCTTTTAAAAAAACAGAAAAACAAGTTAAGACTACCTTACACATGTAGATATCACACTGACTGCACCAAACACAGTTATTTGTCATTAGAAAAATAGATATGGTTTTTAGTAAAATGTGGTTGGGGAAGTCTGTGGACATTTGTTCGGGTGTTTTGTAGGTATAATCTAAAACTGCATCAAAACACATGATAGGGGTAACCAAGAAAGAAATGGGTTTAGGTGAAGTGGAGAGGATGAATAAAAGCTGGCATATGACTACCAGATATCCACAGACATATTAGTTTAAAGGGGGGTTAAGGGTTTCATCCCTTGATTTTGTGGCTGAATCAGGGTATGAATATTGAGTTACGGCCAAGTTTTTTACCCCAATACATCCTTTAAAATTACCTACATGTAAATTATGTCTTACATATATATATATTTTTTTCCCCCCAAGTACTGTAATGAGGTAGTTTATGGTATTTCACTTTTTATGCTCTTTACTTTTCTTGATATAGACAGAATATTTTAGTTTGACATATACAATCAGCGACAAATGAAGTTATAGCATAGGTAGCTTACTCCTTGCAGGTGGTTCTCCACACACATGTTAGGTGATATATTGTCATGCCCATTATCCTAATTGAATTGTTGGTGCTGAATTTTTAGTGTCTAAAACAAACTTAATAGTTGTGCCTTATGTTTTTCCCCCCTAATGATTTCCTCTGACATCCCCACCCTTTCCCACCCAAAAACTTTAATGTGCATGTCATATGACATACAATTATATGTGAGCCAACTTATTCTCACCAGCTTCAGTACCTGAAAATATTCATCAGTTTTTTCAGTCTCTCTTTCCAGCTTCATACCTGAAAATATTCACCAATTTTTCAGCCCTCTCTTTCTAGTTTTCATCCTTTTATTGTTATTGTCATTGTTAGAGTCTTTAAAACCCAAATCAGCACTAGTTGTATTAGTACCATCACTACAACTGTAAATCAGTTCTGTTCAAAAAATTTTGCAAAGGCAAGCGTCACCAGGTAGTGGGGTCTATATGTAAAACAACAAACTGACATTTGTTGTAATCATTGATATGCAGATTACTGTATTGACTTCAGTATTATTTACATAATCACTATTAAGCTAACATTAAAAATGATTAACAACCATGATGGTGATAATGATGATCATGATTATAGTGATAATAATGGTGATAATACTAAAGAAATGATAATGCCGATTATTATGGGATACTAAAATAATGATTAAAACAATCTTAAAATTTATTAATGAATGCCCTCTTGAGAATGAAATAGTATAAGTAATAACATATGATACTGACACATATATTATATTGTTTTATATATTTGGTAATTTTGATAAATGTTTTCATAAATGGGATTTTTAGAATTTACTGGTCTATATTCTTGCAAGAGTAAAATTTTAAAAACTATATTAGAAGAGGAATCAAGGGACAGAGCTCGTGGTCAGTAATGGAATGAAGTAAGCTATCCTGAAAACCATATGTGTGTGTGTGTGTGTGTGTGTGTGTGTGTGTGTGTGTGTGTGTGTGTGTGTGTGTTTCACACTGTATTTTAAACTATCAGAGTCAAGATAACTCAATGGTAAGTCAGCTAACAAAAAAAAATTTCTAATAATGATCCTAATAGCAATTTTCAGCAATATTTACTGAGAACGTGGACCTATCAAAAATATTTTACTTCCCCTGCTAGGCTTTTGAGACTGGCTGTGTGTGTGTGTGTGTGTGTGTGTGTGTGTGTGTGTGTGTGTGTGTGTGTGTGTGTGTGTGTATGTGTGTTTGTGTGTGTGTTTTTGTACATATATTCTATATGTGTATATATGTATATATAATAATATATATATACATATACATATCTGTGTATGTACACACACACATACGCACACACACATACACACACGCACACGCACACGCACACACACACACAAACACACACACACACACACACACACACACACACTCAAAATCACACTCACACTCACACTCACACTCACACTCACACTCACCAAAACAAACCCCCACACACACACACACACAAAAACACACACACACACACACACCACACACACACACAACACACACAAAACACACACACACACACACCACACCCCACATACACACATATATATATAAAATATAAAAGATAGATAGATAGATAGAAAATACATATACTTATATATATATATATATACACACACATATACTTATGTGTATATATACATATAGGGTTTACATATCTATCTGTATATATATATATAATATATATAATATATTTTATTATATATATATATATATATATATATTATATATATTTCACATATCTATTATCTATATATCTATAATCTATATTTAATTTTATATATTTATATATATATTTTTTTTTATATATTTTTATATATATTTATTATATATAATAATGCTTATATTAAATATGATATTACATATATATTATATATAATTATGTATCATATATATACATATATATGAAATATATATATAATAATTTTTTAATTATATAATATATATATATAAACTAAAATAAAAATATTATGCCAAAATTTAAGTGTTGTATGTGCAAAAAATTTATTATATATTATAAAATTTTTAATATATATTTTTAATATTTATAAATATAATATATAATATTAATGTACACATATACATTATTTGGTATAATATTCATATTTTTTGTAATTTGCAAAATATAAATATATATATATAATATATTATATATATATATATATATATTAATATATATATATTTTAAATATATTTTTATATGTTATTTTGTATTATATTGAAATATTTTTATATATATATAATAATAAAATTTATTATATATTATATATTTTGTATTTTACATTATATAATTTTTTATATAAAATATTTAAATATATACATTTTATATATCATTTTATTATTACATTTTATAATATATTTTATATTATATATATATATATATATTATATATATATATATATATAATATATATCTGGGAAGGGGTACCTTGCGGTCCCAGGCTAAATCTGGGGGGATCTCGGGGGCGGGCAGGGGGCCCCAAGGTACAGGTTTGGCCCCGGGTGTAAACAGCTCTGGTTTTTGTACCAACTCCTCCCCCCTAGCCACCCGGGGTAATGGGGCGGCTCGGGGGGGTGGGCCTTCCCAGTCCTCCCCCCCCCAGAATGCCCTCGGCAACTTGTAAAATGGAAATGCTGGGGGGAGGGGGTTGTCCCCCCACCCGCAAGTAAGGGGGCTGTGGGTCCCGCTGGGAGGGAAAAAGGTCGGGGTGCGGTTGGAAAAAAGTTATGTCCCCGGGCCCCCCGGCGGGCCCAACCCCCATAAAAGCTGTGGGGAAAGCCCTCGGGAACCCCACAGGGGATAGGCGGTCCACAGCCTGCCGCCCCCTTTTTATCGGGGCTGGTTGACGGGGGGGGCCCAGAGGTGGTGTGCCCCCGGGAGTGAAACCCCCGGGGTTCCTAGGCGTGTTTCCCGGGTAGGCGCTTGGAAAACCCGGTCCTTGCGGCAGGATGAGTGGTTACCTTGCTATCGCGGGAATTGAAGCGACTGGGAGTTGAGGGGCCCCTTAGGGTGAAAAGCCGGGTGGGCCGATCAGTGTGAGTGGTTCACCTACTACTGGGGGGGGCCGCGCAATGGTCACCCCTCCAGGGGTAGCCATACCATCCGTCGACTTCAGCTGCGGTAGTCGGGGGGACACGGTTGATGAGCGTTCAGGGCTTGAGACAAAGTGTTTTTGGTTTCTTGCTCTTTTTGCTGTATCCCTCCTACCGGGTACAAAAAACCGAGGGAAAGAGGCGTTCTACGAAAATCGCATCTGTGGCAACATTCCCCCCCGGGGACATCCGCATTTTTTGGGGTGATTCAATGCGGTATCCAGTTGTGCCCGAGCTGGCTAGGGAATGTCTGTGGCCCCAGGGCTCGGGAGTGACCCCAGCACGAGAATAGCCTCCTTTCTCCGGGAAACTTTGCTAGGTCCCAAAAAATGAGGATTCTGTTCCTGGCCAGCGCTCCAATCACATCGCTGGACTAGGTACAGCGATAGGGTAATGGGCCAAGGAGATCAACCACATTTGTCAGCACGCGATGGGGGAGCTCCAAAATTTCAGGGTTTCCCGGGGGAGTCTGAGTTCTGGGGCACCGCCATAGCTGTTTGGGGTCCCCTGGGGGCCCACTTAAAAACCCCCGCCCTCAGTGGCCACCCTAAGGTTTTTCACTTGGGCAGACAAAGGGGAGGAGGAGTGTGCCCGGGGGTTCGCCACGGCAGTCTCTGACGATTCTCAGAAACCAGCAACCTGACGGATCCAGGGGCTGTGGGAGTCCTTCAAGCCGTAAAAACTCGAAGGCTCGGAGCCCCATTGGGGACCCCCAAGGACAAGGCAGAATACCATCTCCCGGAGACTTAGGGGCCACTGAAGGTGTCGCAGGCTCGGCTGAAGGGGAATCAAGCCCCTTGCCGTTCCATGGTGCGTAGGGCTCAGACACTGGGGAAAGGGAAAGGGAACAGCCCATCAGGAATCTTGTGGGGAGGTCGAAGGCCTTTTTCTTGGTAAATGCCTTTCCCCGCCCTGCCCCCAAGCCCTAAAAAAACTAAACCCTAACCCTCCTCACAGTGACGCAGTCCATCAGCGATGGACGGTCATTCAGACTTTGGGGTTCGTAAACTTTGGGCTAGTTTTTTGAACATTTTTGTACCAGGTGGACCCTCCAACATTGCTTGGATGCAAGCGATTCCGTGCCTGTGCCGGACCCCCCCATAGCGGGAACCCCCTTCCCAAACCAGAGGTTAGGCGGGCGATTTCCAAGCTGAAGAGGGGGGAAAAGTGCGGCATATGTGATACCCCTCTAAATTGCAAAACGGCGGGGGGTGAAATGGTCGGGGCCTGCATACGTCCTGACTGCATTTGGCATTTGGTACCATTCCCCCTGACCGTGAGGGGAATGGTCACCCTCTCGGGAAGGGGGAAAAAGGGGATAAAATGGATTGTAGAAAACTACCGTGGCATACACTGCTCAGATACCGGAAAGGTTCTCGCTCCCTTTTCTGAAAGGATCGAAAAACCACCTACGAGGCACCAAAACCCGGCAGTCTGGTTTTACCCCTGGCAAGCCCACAATGACGTATACTAGGTCGGTAATTGTGGAACGCCGTCGGGGTTTTGGTGGGGGTTTTGCTTGCAGCCAAAACATCCCCCTCAAAAGGGCGTTTGACTGGGGGCATGGGGAATCGCTATGGGAGTCCGAGGGTCAGGGGAATTCCGACACAGATTATTGGCCTGATAGAACCCCTATCTGGTACTGAAAGTGCTGTAAAATGTGGGGGGGTATGTCGAATTTTCCTTTTTAAATTTAGGGGGGGAGGGAAGGCTTGTCCTTGCCCCCACTTTTCAAAAACTGTTTGGCTGGATAAAGGGGAGATCAGCCAAAATCAGTGCGGAGCAACACTAGGCAATATTAAGGGCTCGGACCCTTGACTTTGCCGACGATGTTTCCCCTCCATCGAGTCCCTTGGGTCCTTGTGGCGGGTCTTTATGCATTTAGCAAAGAGGGAAACCCCGGGGCCTAAGGTCTCCTGGACCAAGACCAAGATTCAGGATTTTTGGGGGCCTGTTAGGGGAACCGTTTAGCGACCAGCTTGTGGCGAGGACGTTGAAGTACAGAAAGTTTACATACCCTTTGGTAGGTAGTCATATCTCGGGTTTCAACCAGGAAGTCAGTAGACGGATTGGTCTGGCAACAGGGGCCTGAAAAATTGATCAAAATAGAGCGTTTGGAGATGTCGTTTCCCTTTAAAGGACCCAAACTGGTGTCTTCAAGGCCTTGATACTTCCCTTTTTTCTTATGGAAACGAAAACCCCGGGCGTATCAGTGCCTTGAGTCTCGCCTTGACCCTTTTGTAACAAACCCTTGCCGGATAGGGGGACAGTTGGGAGGGCCACGTGTCTAACGGCGGGGGTTTCCAAAAGTGAGACTGGCATGGGACTTTACTTGCATAATCCGGGATCGCAACTCAGGATAGGCCACCCAGCTCGCTCCCCAGGACCCCTGCCCATAGGTTTTCTCTTTGCGAGAAACCCGGGTTTGGGGGAGACCTGTGGGGCGTCCCCAGAGATCGGGTTGGGAGTCGACGAGACCTATCGCGAGGAACTAGAGATGGGCCGTGTGCCTGCCTGGGGACCGCCCGTGGGTCCTCGTGGTGGGAAGCGAAAGGTTGGCGGCGGCCCTGCGCCCCCCTCGGCGTTAGCCCCTTGATGATGATGATGATGATATTATATGTGTTATATATATATATTATATATGTGTGTGTTGTGTGGTGTTGTTGTATGCATGTGTTATATATATAATATAATATAATATATAATGTTAATAATATGGGAAAATTTTATAATACATTTAAAACATATACAATACATATTATAATATATATATATATATTATACACATATATATACTATACATATATATATACTATAATATAATATACATAACATACATAACATAACTAATATACATTACATACATTACAATCAACATACAAACAACATACATACATGCAAAAACACACAACACACACACACACACACACACACACACACACACACACACACACGGTGTGGGGTATACTGCAAAATATATATATAATATATATATATATAGATAGATGATAAATAGATAATATACAAAATTTTTTAACCGATGCTCTAAACCATTGGTTGGCATGGGCTCAAGACTGGGACGATGAGTTCGAGGGTTCGAGCACCGGCCGGACGTTTTTCCCTTGGGGGGAACTCACCTAGCCACGGGTGGCCAAACCAGTCCCAATCAGTGGTGGTCCCAACCCGGATAAAATATAGAGAGAAAAGGTTACCTACCTCCCGTTGGGAAAAAGGGAATGGGGCCCACCCCCGTATCACTCCAAGGATCACAACGAAAACACAATTAAATATTATGCTGTGAACCCGGCGGCTCAAAAAATGAACCCAAACCCTTTTAAAAAAAAAAAAAAAAAAAAAAAAAAAAAAAAAAAAAATATAAAACATCAACAAACAACATAAATGACATATATATACACATACATATATATCATGTAAACGAATAGTGTTAAAAAATGCATTTGTAATATGTTTTGCGTGTGTTGGTGGCGAGAAAAAAAGCGCGCCAAACCAAGTGTTTTCGGATTGGCTGGCCGCAGGGTGGCGCGGACCCTTTCCGGTGCGGTGATTTGGGTGCCCCGAGTGGGGTGACTGGCGGGAGGGCGAAAAAAGGGCAGTGCTTGAGCGAGTCTGGGCTACACCTTGCGTTGTGTTGTTGAAAGGGCCGCCTTCCCCGACGTGACCCGTTTTGTCACTAAAAATGTGGATGCAATAAAACCCTTGGATTGCTATCCCCCGTCATTTCATATCCCCCCCCCGGGAACAATTTCCCGAGGTGCTCACCGAACCAGTAGGACAGGCAGTAAAGGAGTGCAGCATCCTAAACACATTGTAAGTTTGCGATACACTTCGTACTGGGAACCTGTCTGTGTGCGTGAACCCGCTCCATACTGGGCATCAAGAAGAAGAGAAAAAGAAGGGAGTAAGGGGAGGTTACGTGACAATGTAGATACACATACATACATCTATATACAAATAATCACACATACATATATTATACACACATGTATGTATATATATACATATTATAAATGTATATATATATATAATATATATATATATATATATATATTTATTCATTTATCATCTTTTGGGAATTAATGCCGGAGGGGGCGCTTTAACCTTCATTTACCTTCATTTCCACCTACGAGGATCCCTCAATAGCGAGCCGCCAAGCAGGGCCCAGGCCTAAAGCCACAAACTTCCTAGGTCTTCCCACGGGCCCTCCTTCACTCTTCAGGGTTGTCTCGAACAGAGACTACCGGGTGGGCAGGATATCCTGGGGAAAACAATTGAAATTTGCAGATTATGCAAGTAAAAAGTCCTGTATCAGTCTCACGGTGCAATCTTTGGGGTTGGGGACACTGGTCCCACTAACTATATCCCATGATCCAGAAAAGGATCTGTTAAAAAAGGCATCAAGACGAGATTCCAAAGCACAAGATCGCGTTCAGGATTTCACTACCATGTATTTAAAACCTGGCGGGATTAAGGACCTTGAAGACAAATACTCTTGTTGAGAGATTTCATGACCCCTACTGCCGGGCCCAAATCCGTCTATTGACTTCCTGGTCTGACAGCCCCAGAGTCATGAAATGCACAAACGAGGTATATAAAGCTCTCTGTGGACCTCGATGTGTGCAATTACATTGGTCATTTTAGACCCCCAAGCCAGCCCCAAAGTCCTGGATCTTGGTCTTGGTCCAGGGGACTTCTAGCGCCAGGGGTTTTGTTTCATTGCTAAATGCATCAAGAACCGCCACTAGGGTTCCAGAGATTCAGAAAGAATAGCATCATGCAAGTGTTGAAAGTATTGGTGTAAGAACATAACCTTGCCTCACCAAAACTCTGTCAGCACTCTACAATGACTCGAAGCATCAGGATACTGTTTATTGTGGAACCTACCAAAAGTGAATCCAGATTGCTCCGGCTTCTGGGCTCAGCAGGTGGTCTATGATATGTCTCAGAAGGATGTGAGCGAGTACTGTAATGCCTTGGTGATTGCTGTAGTCCCACCGATTCCCTCTCCCCCTTCCAAAAGAGGGATGACCACACCCATCATAGGTTCTCCACCACCCTTTAACAGTTCAGCTGGGATGCTGCAGATATCTGCTGCTTTACAAATCTTCAGCTTGAAGTCATGAAAGGGTGGATCCTTGCTGATGGGTTTGGGTCTGGCAAAGGAATCTTGACACTACCCACATCCACATTAATTTGTTGGGGATTAACCTGGTACAACTGCTCAAAATACTCAGCCCAACGCACCTGCAAACCCCCCAAAAGGGTTTTAGTTATTTGGACACCTGTTGAGTTCAGCTTTCTCAGGGCTTGGTAGGCAGGACAAAGGTCATAGATAGGTTTGGCAAACCCATGGGCACACTCTCCCTCCCTCAATCTGTCCACATGAAACACCCTAAGGTGTCCACTGGAGCAAAGAGGGGTTCTGAAAGGGAGACCAGAGAGTAGCCACAACTAATCTCTGATCAATACCACAGAACTTGGTGCTCTCAATACACCCTGCAGTTCTGGAGGGTCCACCAGCAAGTGCTGACAAGGATTTGGTCGGTCTTGCTCCCATTACCCATATTGCTTTTATCAAGTCCAATGATGCGGGTCAGAACGCCGATTCCAAGAGCCAGAAATGCTCAAATTTCTGGGATCTAGCAAAGCCCCAGAAAAAAGAGGCTATTTTCTCACTGCCATCATCAGCTCCTTAGCCATGAGGACCAATAGATATCATAGCCAGCGCGCAGTCACAGCTTGATATTGCATTGAAGTCACCTAGAACCATTCGAATATCTCGCTGAGGACAGCTATCTACACAGATGCAAGTTTGGCATAAAGCATCTCTTTTGCATCAAGTTCAAAACATCAATAGGAGCGTACACAGCAGTAAAAGACATGAAGCCAAATGTAAGCTTCACTCCAGTACCCTTATACGCTCATTGACTGGAGTGACCTGGACTTCTGAAGGTTAAAATCTCCTGGAGATGACTGTGGCTACTCCCTGGGAATAGAGACCATTGCTGCAGCCCAACCAGTAATTGGTGTAGGCCCCCTCAACTCTCAGATGCTTCACTTTTGGGTGGATGTTACCCTCTGCCACCCCCACCAGTGCGGGCCCCATATAGGAGGATTAGCTGGCTGCAAGCCCATAAGCCACCTGTGGGGGTCCCATGGGCTATGCCCCACAAACCTCATGATAGCTTGGCAGCCAGCATGGTGCGACAGGATGACGGGTTTAAAAACCCCACAAACCCAGACTGAGCCCCGTGGTCAAACCAACCCGGTGGGCCCCCCAGCCTACCTTATTTGCTGGGTAAGAGTGACGTTTTGCCCTCCCCCAGCACCATCAACTAATGATTTGCTGCCAGTTAGGTTATCTTGGGGAGGCGACAGGCAAGACAGGCAAGTGTGTCCACACGCCAGGGGCCATGACTCTGTACCTTTAGGGCCTCCTGCTGCTCCAAGAGGCTCCACAGTTCGCCAAGGACCACAAGGTACCTAGTTTTCCATGGGGGACCATGAAGAAGCCCCTGCAGAAGTCTTGATGTAGGAGAGGCTATGAGTGGCAGGGAGTCTTTGATGGCTGCCCCCTTTTTCCACCAGACAACCGGGCGGGGGCGCTACAAGCAAAAAGGTGAAAAGCACTAAAGCTAACAAAACACCCCCCCTTTGCTCACTCACCCTGAGCATGAAGTACCCACCCATTTTATAAAATATAATTATATGTTGTTATATATATTATTTTGTGTATATATAAGTATAATTAATATAATATGTATTTAAATATTACAAAATAATACACCATATTTTCATATATTATATTATAAATTTCAAAATATATACTAATAATTTATGACATACACATAAATAAATTTATATAATAAAATTATATTACTATATGAAGGCTTCAAAAAAAAAATACTATGAAAAAACGTTTCAGTTATGATGTTATTTCTCAACACATGCTTGTTAAGGTGTGTGTGTGTGTTAATATTTAATATAAAAATAAATCCAGAGATAAATAAGATTTTATATAGTAACTTTAGATTTTCCTTCGATTTCCTAGCATTTTATTCAAAAAATTTTAAAGGCTATAAAAATAGGTTTTTAAGTCTTTGGGTGCTTTAAAACGTCGGGATATTAGGTAATCATTGCAGTTTTTGGAGATCTCAGCATATGCAATATTTAGCGTACAAAGCATTTATTACCCTGTTGCTCTGGATTCCTGTTAGGGGGAAAAAGACGGGGCCCTCAGCTGGGGAAAGACCAAACAGTGTATCCATATATTGATAAAATTTCTTTTAAAGAAAAAATATCAAAAATGTAGAAGGAATACGTGTCGGAATTAGTATTTTTGCCCCATTAATAGGTTTTTTTTTTTCTATACCATCTTCAGTGAATTAAAATTTAAAAATTTGATAACCAAAAATACTGTTAGGCATGAACGTACATCCAGCCCCTTTGATTTTTACTTTTTTAATTTTTTTTACAATAGAGGCCCCCACTTGTTCTAAGTTCCCAAAAGCCTTTATTTACCTTTTTCCCCTGTTTTTTTTTTTTTCCTTAATTTTCGAAAAATTTTATGTTACATATTTGCCACTTTTAATGTCAAAAAATTTATAGTAGTTTAAATTATAATAGAAATAATATCATCTTTTTTTTGTTGGATTTCTTGGCATCAACCAGCAGATGTAACCAAGGTTATTAAGCCAAGGATCCTATTTTTTCTATCAATCTACATAAGGCAAAATTTTTTCCCCCTTAGAAAAAGGATTATTTTACAGATGATTTTTTCATCATTGAATTATTTTTGTTTGGGAAAAGTCTTTTTTTTTTTTTGTTGAATAATTTTTAGTGTTGTCTAGGTTTTTTTTGAATTTTTGATGTTATGAGGTATGGTTGATGGAAGTTTGGTTTTAAATTGGGGCACCGGGAGGGAAATTTTTTTCGTATGGGGATAAGGTTTTCATTTGTGGCATTGACCCTAAGGGGGGCCCCAACAGCCCCCCCCCCCTTCTTTCTTTTCTGGGGGCGTCCCCCACGGTTCTATTGCAGGTTTTTTTGTTGTGATTTGCCACGGGAGATTTTTTTGCTTTTATAAGAGACACAAAGCACCTGAGATCTTACGAACTATGGTAGTGTCCAGATCCCCAGAGTGACCTGGCTCCTATTAGCTGATTGATATTTTGGCACCATGAACTTCGAATGATTTTACTCAGCAGTTCTTTTTTGTGATTTCTAATTTTTTAATAGTTTTAAGTAAAACTTAAAGGGATCTAAAAAAATAACGTTCTATTGGGTCGTTGATAGTGCAAAATCAATAGCTTTGTCAATGGCAAAAATTTCGGCAAGAAAAAGATGTATGATTCGGCAGTCTGAATTTAGTTCCCTTTAGTCGACCATACACCCGCAAACACCATCTGTTTGGACCCTTCGGTGTTTTAATATATTATAATATGAAAAAAAAATTTAGAATTTTAAAAAAATCACTCTAAACCTCTGGCGTCCCTCCCCCTCGGTCCAGGGCCCTTGGCGTGGAACCCAGGCTCCTGATAAAAAAATTGGGGGTTTCCCATGCGTACATTGAAAAACCAGGGTATCGATGGAGAGGATCTTACCGACTTTCCGACGAGGTCGGGAATTTTCGGGGAAAAGGGGCTAGGCCTCCATTGCCATTAGGGGGGGCTCGGTTCGAGTCACTTTGCAGCTGCTCAGTGCTAATGCTGCGTTGAGTGGGAGGGGGGGTACTCCTGACCCCACTCAAGACGCTCGATCTGAGTACTTTTTAGGCCCCAAACAAAACACGCAAACAAGCATTCTGCACAGCTCCAAAACCTTTAAAAATTGTTTCGTTTGCCGAACCTACATACTGACCCATAATCTATTTTAAAACTAATCAGGGCTTTATATACCATTACAAAGATATCTATCACCCCCCTTTCATTCCCAGAAAGCACTTTAATAAATTTAGTAATCTTTGAATTTATTTTTTAAGAAAAATTGGTTCTTTCCCAATTTGAGTTCTATCAAAAAGTAACCTAAAAATTTAGAGAATTTGAAAAGTTTTGGGAGGTTGTTAGATTTTGCCTGATGTTCGGCACCCTCCTATGAAAAAAAATTCCCCCAATACTCTTTTAATGAAAAACTTAAAACCCCAGGGGAGGCCCCAGCTTAATCAATCCGTCCCAAAGGATCGATTTGTAGAATTCTGTTTTTGCTGGAATGCCAAAATGCACTATCATCAGCGTACAGTGAGTTTTAAGTTTTTGAGGAGGAGCGGGTAAGATGTCTTTAAATCATACATAGAAATAATTTTGTGAAAAGGACACTCCTTGCCAAAAGCAAAAAGTTTTGAGTGGGCCATATCGCCATGTTGTCGTCGCTTTTCCATATCTAAAAAACTGAAATAAAAAAATTTTTTTTTTGGCAATTGCCTCTTGAAAAAAATGTCCAGCTTTATAGCTGTCGAGAGTTTGGCGCCCCTTGGGGAAGCCCACGTTTTAAACTAGAAAAATTACTGGATTTAAAAAATGCAATAGCCTACTTTAACAATTCTTTTCCAGCCTTGCATAAAATTGGGTGGTGGGAAGGGAATTTTGGGTTTCCCACCTCCTTTCAATATGGGAATGATGTGAGCGAAGTCCCATGGTTTTTGGAAAGGTGGCTTTTGCAAATTTCATTGTACACTTCTGAAAAATTAAATCATGATTAAGATGTTTTACCCTTTCATTCGAATCTCATGGGGGCCGGGGGATGTTCCTTAAAGGCTTCTAGGGCCGGAAAGCTATCCTTTTGATTTTTATTGTAATCAAATCACTCCTCGGGAAAAAGTAATAGTTTCCCGCTCAGCCGCTTCCTTGTGGTCGGGAAAGGCGGGAGGGTTTTTTGTGAGCGGGTTGTATGAGAAACTGCCTGAGAGATTCTAGGGAATCAAAATTGTTACCCTTTCAATTATATTTTTAATTTTTTGAAAATTTTTTTTTTTCTTATTAATTTTATTAATAGTGGATCAAACCTCTGATTTTTTTGTTTTGCTGTTAATTGTAGAGAAAAAGCTTCCCCCCAGGAGTCTTTTTTTGTTGTCTTATTACTCTACGAGCCCTATCTTGCTTTTTTTTGTAATTGCAAAAAGTTCCATTTGTGGTTTTTTTTGAAAAACCTGTACCTTATTGCGCGGCACGGGCCCCCTGCGGCAATTGGTTCCCCATGGAATCTATGTTTAAACGCTATCGCGAAGTTTTAGGAAGGGATAGCAGTGCTGTTCATTTTCGAATTCTAATATTTTTTAATTTTTCATAAATGGTTTTCCAAAAAGTTGATTTGAGCCCTTGTGAAGGCGACCCATTTGCTCTTTTTACTTTAAAATTTAGGTGCGAAGCCGTCCACGTTCGCATGAATATTAATAAAAAATGGGAAGAACCCTTCCGCGAGTCGTCAATGGTTGGGCCCCGGCACTTTGGCTGATTGATAAGAGGCCATTTTAAGTCAATAAAGCTCAAATTACCGGGATTACGTCCACCGCGTGGGCACCATATTAGAAGGACCAGATCGAAACTTTAAACAACTTAAATACTTTCTCCCTCTACCATCCCCCCCGCAGGGAACCCCACAAAGTATGATGAGTATTAAAACAGCTAAAATTACTTTTTTTATGGGAGACGTTTCCCGAAGAGCAAAAAAGCTATCATAGGTTATCACTGATCAGGTGGACAAAAAAATGAAAATATAACCAATACGTGCCATTAATTTTTTTCTTTGATGTGACAAAATCCAAAATAAAATCAATAGTCATTTTGTAAAAGGGGGGCTTTGGTGGATGACATGGGACTCCGCCTCCCCCCCCCTCACGCCCTTTTAGTTCCCCAGCGAACGACCTCGTCAGAGACGGGTGTGTTAAATGCTTTTTTGGAGAAAATTATCGGGAGATAGGGGGCAAAAATTTAAGGTCCTTTACTTTAATCTAAGACTTCGACAGTTCCCCTTTTTATAATGGTTGACGCAAATTAGTTTTTTTGGGTTTTGGGAAGTGCCTTTTCCACCATTTTTTTTTTTTTTTTAGGGAGGGATGCCCTTTCCCTGCTTCCCCCAGAAGCCCCCAGTCCTTACCTCCTGGCGAGGGAGCGCTGACAGATTGCGATCTGCCTCTCTCTCGAGAAACCGATCGCGAGCCAGACGAAATCCTCCAGGGAGTAGCCCACAAAAGGTGCGCACGGGGCTTTGATTCGGTACTCCTCCTTATGATGTTTTTGCTGGGTTGATGCAGTCATTTGCGACCAAAGTAATTTAAAACTTAATGTTTAGTTCTTTAACGGTTTGTTTAAGTTCAGCAAATTTCTTTATCCTAAGCTGCAAGCTGTTGACTGACATCACTTGCACTAGAGGTGTTAGTTACTGCTGCAGCATAGGAAGTATCGGGTTTTTGTGTGAAACTTTCCACTTTCCCCTTTGCTTCGTTAACTAACATGCTTTTTCATATATGCTAATGTCTCAGTTCCCTTTAGGATGCTGCATCAGCACTCCCGACTGATGGGACCTCCACAGTTAGCCATTTGGAAATCGGCTATACATGTGTGGGGTCATGGGTTCAGCACATTTCCGGGAAAAAATTTTTTTTGTCTTTATCAATACTCTTTAAAGAGGTGGTCAGTTTTTTTTTGGATCTATTAAAAGCTTGGGTTTTGGACAGTTCATAAACCCACGTTTACTACTGGGGATTTTTTTTAAACAAAGGGAAAAAAACACAGTCCGTTTTCGTTTGTACATTCCCCCCTTCTTGGGGCTACAATGAAACGTCCCCTATGTCTTTTTTCCCCCATGCTCCAAAAATTTCACTTTTTTCCATCGTCCTCAAAACCTATGAAAGATTTCTCCCTTACAGGGGTTGGGCCAGTAGGAATAGTTTCTTTAACTGAAGATCATGATTTTTTGGCGTTAAGTAAATCCTTAATTGGGAGTTTTATGACTTTAACAAAGGGGCTTCCATCTCGCAATTTTTTTTACAAAACAAAATCACCCTCCACTTGGGCCCTCAAGGACCTTTTGATGAAAAAGGGGTTACATTCAAAAGAGATTGATTTCATTCACGATTTTACAATCGCGAACCTTGATTCTCGGTAGGGTTTTTGAAAAGAGGTCTTAGGTTTGTATTAGTAGGGGGTTCCCCGTTAGGGTCGAATTTTTCGTAGAGTGGTCATGAGGGTCCTCCTTGAGGGGGGAAGGGGAGCCGGGGTTTTATTATCCTGGGTTCGGACCCGGTCCCACCCTTGTTCAAAAAATTTTTGCCCCGGTCCAAAGCAAAAGCTAAAAGGGGTAAGGGCAGTTTTCTTTCTCTACCCCCCCCCCCCCCGGGGAAGCCTGGTTGCATTCTCCGTCCACAGAGGGCTCAAGTTATGTGTGGGACATTCCTTACGCCGAAATTTCCTAGGCGAAGGACGGTAATTTGATGCCCCCCCCCAAGCGAATACGGGAGTTCACGAGGAAAAATCCGGCAGGCCAGGAAAAGTTCCCTTGGTGAAAAATTTTGAAAAAAAAAAGTGCGCCCCAAAGGACGCCCCGACTACTGGGCCCCCTACCCCGGGGGGCAAAGCCAAAGGGCTCCCCCGGGTAGAAGAGATGCGGGTCGAGGTTTGGGGTGCTGACTAGCCTACTGTACTTCGTGACCTGCAAAACAAGAGCACTGAGGTGCTGGCAAAAAACTGATAATGATCTTAATTACGGGTTTTTCTTTATTTCAAGTTACTTTTGAATCAGAAACAAAAAATACCTAGCGAGACGAGAGGCCCCCGGGGTCCAGGGTAGCTCTTTTTGGGACAAGATTCGTTTTATTTCTTCTGGTTTATACAAGGTGTGTCTCATCAAGGTCACGAATGGGTAATATCTTATTGAAGCATTAGTAAAAATAAATGCTTTTCCCACAAATTCAGTTTCGGGGAAACAGGTAAGGGCACAAAGGTCTACAACTGACCCCCTTTTTGGCTAAGCACAGCGAGCCCTCTTGGAGAGCCCTTTTTCAAAGGAAAAAAAGAAAAAAAATGAGATTGGCTTTTCCCAGCGACATTGGGGCCCAAAATTGTTAGAATTTAAAAACAATTCAAGGACATGTTTTCAATTAACCCCCTTCTAAAAAAAAGAAAAAAATTTTGCAGTAAAAATCCATAACCGACGTTGAATACGTGGGATTTTATTTAAAACAAAGGTAAAAAAAACAGTCCAGTTTTGTTCGTACATTCCCCTCCTTCTTGGTCATACAAAACTCCACTATGTCTTGGTCCCCATGCTCTCAAGAATTTCATTTTCTTCCATCGCCTAAAACCCCATGAAAGTTTACCCCCTTACAGGTGTCTGGGCCGTGGGAAATAGTTACTTTAACTCGAAGATATGAATTTGCGTCAGCTTAAGTAAACCCTTTAATTTTGGGAGTTATTTTACTTTAAAAAGGGTGGCTTCCCATCTCGCAATTTTTTGACAAATAAAAACCCCGTCCCATTTGACCATAAAGGACCTTTTTTTTGATGTAAAGGGGTTCAATTAAAAAGATTGATTTTCATTCATTTTTTACAATCGCAAAACCTTGCATTCTCGGTGGGGTTTTTAAAAAAGAGGTTTTCTATTTTGTCATTAGTAGGGGTTCCATTTCGGGGTCGAATTTGTCGTAGAGGGTTGAGTGGTCCTCCTTGAGGAGGAGAAGGGGTACCCGGGGGTATCATTCATCCTGGGTATCGGACCAGGTCCGACCCCTTGTCTCAAAATTTTGTCCTGTGTCCCAAGGCATAGCTAAAAAGAGTAAGGGCCCGTTTTTTGTTTCTCCCCCCCCCCCCAGTGAAGCCTGGTTGCATTTCCAGTCCACAGGGGCTCAAGTTATGTGTGGGACATTCCCTTTCCGCCGAACTTTCCTAGGCGAAGGAGGTAATTCGATGCCACCCCCCCGCGAAACGGGAGTTCACGAGGAAAATCCGGGGAGGGTAGGAAATTACATTAAGGTGAAAAAAATTTTGAAAAAAAAAAAAGTGCGCCCAAAGGACGCCCAGACTACTGGGCCCCCTACCCAGGGTTTAAAAACCCAAAGGGCTTTCCCGGTGTAGAAAAGAGCTGGGTCTAGGGGGGGTGCTGATAGCCTCTGTGCTTGTGCCCTGCAAAAAAAGAGCATGAATGCTGGCAAAAACATGATAATGATCTGTAATTTCAGGATTTTCCCTTTTTTTCAATTACTTTTTGAACTCAGAAACAAAAAATACCTAGCGAGAGAGAGCCCGGGCTCCCGGGAGCTTTTTGGCACAAGACTTGTATTTATGTTCTGGTTTTTTACAAGGTTTTGGGCCTTCAAAAGGGTTTACGAAGGAAAATCATTATTGATACATTAGTAAAAATAAAAGCTTTTCCCCAAATTCAATTAGGGGGAAAAACAGGTAAGGGCACAAGGGCTACCAACTGACCCTTTGGGCTAAGCACTAGCAGAGCCGTTATGTCAGGCATTTCACAAAGAAAAGAAAGAAAAAAAATGGGTTTGGGGCATTTTCCCAGCAAATTTGGGGCCAAATGTTAGAATTAATAACAATTAAAAGGACATTTTTTAAATTTAACCCATTCAAAAAAAAAAAAAATTATGCAGTAAAAACTCTAACCGCGGGGGACATACTGTGGGTTTTTATTTAAAGAAAAAGGTAAAAAACACAGTCCATTTTCGTTCGTACTTTCCCCCATCCTTCTTGGTCATAAATTTAACGTCCACTATTTCTTTTGGGCCTCCATGCTTTTAAGAATTCACTTTCTTCCCTCGCCCCAAATCCCCATGAAAAAATTACTCCCTTACAGGGGTCTGGGCCAGTAAAAATTTTTTTTTTTTTTTTTTTTTTTTTTAAAAAAAAAAAGGGGACTAATTTTTACAAAATCAAAAAGTCCCCTTAATAAACCTTTTTTTATGGGGTTAATTCAAAAGTTTTTCATTTCCGCATTTTTACAATCCGCGAAATTGGATTCTCGGGTAGGGTTTTTTGAAAAAAAGGTCTTCTGGTTTGCATTATAGGGGTTCCATTTTTCGGGTCGAATTTGTCGTAGAGTGGTCATGAGTGGGCCCCCTTTAGGGGGAGAAGGGGGAGCCGGGGGATCATTCACCTGGGTATCGGACCAGGTCGACCCCCTTTTCTCAAAAATTATTTTCCTGTTTTCCCAAGAGCAAATAAGAGAGTAAGGCAGTTTTTGTTCTTCCCCCCCCCCCCCCCCAGTGGGAAACCTGGTTGCATTCTCCAGTACCACAGAGGGCTCAAGTTATGTGGGGGACAATTTTTACCGCCGAACTTGCCTAGGCGAAGGGCGGTAATTCGATGCCCACCCCCCAAGCGAATACGGGAGTTCCGAGGAACTCCGGCAGGCTCAGGGGAAAATTAATTAAGGTGAAAAATTTTTGAAAAAGGAAAAAATGCGCCAAAAAGGACGCCCCAGACTACTGGGCCTCCCTACCCAGGGGTCAAAACCCAAAGGGCTACCCTGGGGTAGAAGAGAGTGCGGGTCGAGGGGGGGTGCTGACTACGCCTACTGTAGCTTCGTGTACCCGCAAAACAAAGCACTGAAGGGGGCTGGCAAAGCATGATAATATCTGTAAATTTCAGGATTTTTCTTTATTTTAATTACTTTTGAAAACAGAAACAACAATACCTGCGAGACGAGAGGCCCCGGGCTCCCGGGTATCTTTTGGACAAGACTTTGTATTTTTTGCTTCTGGTTTATACAAGGTGGTCCTCTCAAAAGGTTTTAGAATGGGTAATATATTATTGATAGCATTTGTAAAAAAAAATGCTTTTCCACAATTCAAGTTATGGTGAAAAACAGGGAAGGACAGGGTTTCAACACTCCTTTGTGGGAAACTAGCAGGCGCTATGGCAGAGGGAATTCACAAAGAAAAAAAAGAAAGAAAAAAAAAAAAGGTTGGGATTTTCCCCGCGACTTGGGCCAAATTGTTAATTAATAACAATTTTAAGGCGTTTCAATTAACCCCATTCTAAAAAAGAAAATTATGCGTAAAAATTCATTTGCCATATCATGTCCGTCATTAAGACCTTTTTTCGTTTCCCCACAAAAAGGATTCACGCTGGGGACTTTTCCCTAAAAACTTCAAAGTTTTTTGCAAGAAAATAAAAAAAAATGTTTTTCATGATTTTTTTTGTGATTTTTGCTGCCTTTTTCCTAAACCCCCCCCCAAAACCCCTGCCCTTTGCTGTGTGGGGGGGTTTGGGGGCCACCCCGACCAACAATTTTTGCTGGTCTTTTTTTTCCTTCCCACCTTTCGTTTCTGCCCCTTCCCCCAAACCCTTTGCTACCCACCTCCTAAGGTGTGAAGCCGTGCTGAAAGGATAAAAGGGCTGTCTTTGTGCCCTGACGGCCTGAGGGAGCCAGGGGCCGGTACCCCCCGATTTATTTTATTAGCCCTTACCCCTAAAGGGGGGACCCTGGGGGGTGGACTTTTTTTACCCCCAAACAAAACCAGGCTTACCATGGCCATAATAAAAAAACTTATCCCCACTATTGGGGGCAATGGGGCTCCCCCCTTTTACAAAAATCCCCCAACGATGAAAAAACCCCCGTTCCCTGCCCCCAGGTTTTCCCTTTGACCAGGGTCCGAACACTGCAAAAACCCCCCCTCATCAATCCCTACAGCAGTAGCCAACAATAAACCCCTTTAAAGGAACATTTCCCTCTCCCGGGAAGCTAAATTCAACCCCTCTCCCCCCAAACCCTCCAACATAAACCACCCCATCCTCCCTTTTTAAATACCTTACCCCTTTTTCCCACCCCCCCATAACACTACCCCCCAACATATCCATCTTCGTCCGCCCTTTACTCCCCTATCTCTCAAAAATTTTAAATACCCTTTTTCAGCGCCCAAAATGGGCCCGATCTTTCGGACCCCCTCCCACAGTCCCACTCTGAAAAACCCCCTTCTCTTAAAAAATGTCCCAAAAACAAGTAGGCAAAGTCTTTTCCGAAAAGCCGCCCCACCGCTCCCGTTTGTCAAGACATCCAAAAACCCAAGCTATAGCTTAACAAAATAACAGACCTATAGGAAACCCCCATTTTGCAGAACCCCATCCAAACCCTCAATACTTGCACCGAACAGTTTCAATCCCCCCAGCAAATTCCCCAAATCTATGAAAAGATTGGCAGATTGTGGAGAAGATCTACTTGCCTGTCTCACAGTTTGATGAACTCAGTGAATGCTACTCCATTCCCCCCAGAGGTTCGAAAGAAACCTACTAACTACCAAAATTACCTTCCGTAGACATGCCCTTTCCTTTTTAAGTCTACAAGGGGAGAATCCCTCCCTGTTCTCCATCCCAAACCTCCTCACGTCGGGGCCCAAAAAAACTTTTGGGCGCTGGGAAAACCCACCCAAAAACATTGCTTTCCAAGCCGATGCCCACTATGTCCCAACCCTGGCATACCGTCTAAGCCCTGCACAATCACGCAATGTGCCAATGTGGCGGCCCCATAATGTATTTTATAGGGGTGCCCACTAAAAATTTGAGTTGAGGTAGAAACTCCGTTTTCAAACTGGACTCAACTAGGAAGCCAGAAAGAAGCACGTCGACGGGGTTTTCTCTCTTACCCCTTTACCCCCAGTAATACGCCCACTCTACCAATTTCCCAAAAACCCACCCCCCACATCAAACCCCCCTCTTCTCCCCCCTACCTTCCCCAGTCAAACTTTTTGCCCCCCAAACCAGACACTCAATCTCTACCAGATTTTTCAACACCACACAAACCCAACACTTCCCCTCTCCCTCCTCGCACAACCCGTAACGAAGAAAAAACGTTCCACCCCTCTTCCCTACCACAAACCCCCCCACTTTCCTTTGCCCCTAGTTGGACACCATCCTCTTTTCCCCCCCTCCAAAAAACCTTTATCCCCCAAAACCCCCAACCAACTCCTCAGAAGAAACCTTTAAAAATTTTAAAGTTTACCTAATGAAAATTGACACAACCCCCCCAAATAAAACTCCCTCCCCCCCCCACACCAAGAACTGCTGATATCCATTCCTCCCAAACGAATTCCCCCTACACCCAATCCTTACCCCCCCCCAAACACACCCTCCCCCCCCCCCCAAACCCCCGCCCACATTAACCCTCCCACCACCCCCTCTATCCCTTCCCTCCACCCTGGATACTGAATCCCTTATGTCAAAAGTATCCCCCCCTCAGCCCCTCCATCTCCAATACCCCCCCTAGTAGAACACCAACTCCCACACCTCCCCCTTTAGACCCTAAAGCTTTTCCACCCTCTGGGTTTTCCCCCTAAAAATCTCCAAACGAATCAACTATATATAAAGTATAACTACCTTTCTTTGGGAAATATTGCGGTTTCCGCTCCCACAGCCCCTGACCTTCGTCATATCCTTCCTCAAAACCCCAACTTTTGTATCCCTTTCAAAGACCTTTTTTACACACTCCAAAAAAACCCCCAATTTACATTTTGTCTCTTCCCCTTTTCCCTTTTTGTCTCACCCTACTTATCATCAAAAACCCTTATGTCACACCTCCCTTTCAAACCAATGCCCCTTGCACATTTTACCCCGTATTTCCCTTATTTTTGGATCACAGTGATTTCAGTCTACTTCTCCCTTCCCACCCCATTGATTTTGTTGCTTTGAAAAAAAAATTTCCCAACTTAAACCCCCTTTCCTCATTTGGTGACTTTAACTCCCGCCACACTCTAGGGGGATTCTTAAAAAAACCCCCGACCCGATCTCTAGAGCGCTTCCTCCCCAGCGACCTTACTTTTAAAAATTCAGATCGCCCCACATATTTGATACCCCACGCAATCTTTTTCATGCTTTGACCTCTCTCTATGCCCCCCTTTTCTCTTCTTTTTAGATTTCCAGGTCAGTCTTAACCATTTCCCCCTATATGACCACTTTCCAGTCCCCTTTTCTCCTATTCATAGACCACCCCTAACTCCCCAGCTGGGCTTTGATAGAGTGACTGGCATACTTTCATTTCACTCTTTATTCATACCCCTCCATCCCTTCCTCACCCCCTTTTCAAAAATGATACAGTATTTCACAAATACAGTTTAAGAGCTGCACTACAGCTACCCCTTCAAACCCAAGACCATATACCCCCAAAATGTTTTCCAGGGTGGAATTCTGTTTGCCTAAAGCACTTGCTTAAAACTGCAGCCTGGAACATTCCCGCAAAAGAGGGTACTCCAAATAAATTATCAGTCCTTTATCCCCTTTAAAAGAGCATCTGCCTATTCCGTCGACAATCCGGAAAGTAAAAAAAATAGCGGGCAAAAATTTTATCACAATTACATCCTCAAAATCTATCTAAAAATGTTTGGGCGCCAAATTTCATAAACTATCAGGCAAACATCCCCCCACCCTCCCCCTGCCCTCCATATTCAAAATCCCCTCTTTTCTGTCCTCTCCAAGTCGCTAATAAGGGGTGATTATTTCAGCCAGGTCAGTAGTGGTTTCACCTTTCTCCACATTCTCTTCTATTAAAACCACCAGAGAACGTACCCCATTACCTTCACCCCCTCCTCGTGGTCTATAATGCCCATTTTCTTCCTCGAACCATTACTGCCCTCAACGGCCGTAACCTCATGAAGGCCCCGACGGTATTCACTCCGTATGCTCCGGGGAAATCCCATCTTCCCCTTATCCTTCCTATTAAAAAATTTTAACCACAATTACACAGGAAAATTTTCCCCTTTTAATTGGCGAGAGGGGTTTATCCTTCCCCTTTCCCGAAACCAAATAAATTGGGGACCCTTCCCAAAACCCATCGCCCCATCGCACTAATATGCTTGTGCAAAAAAATTAGAGCGAATGGTGAACTTCCGCTTAATGGGTATTTTAATCTCATAATCTTTTCTCCCTTTCCAATTTTGGTTTTTGCCGTGCCCAAAACCACTGACCCCTTGCTCATTTTGAGACATATATTAAAATTGCATTGCACGCCATGAATCCCCTACTAGCTTTTTTTTTTATCTAGAAAAAGCTAGATACGACAGGCGGGGAAAATATTCTCCAACAATGTCCCCTTTTAGGCATACTGGAAAAGGGTGCTTTATAAAGTCTTCCTTCCAAGCACTTTTTCCCGGTCAAAATCGCCTCTACCACATCATCTTTCTTTCCCCCAAAACGAAAGGGGCCCCCCAAGGCGTGTGCTCAGTACCCCTTTATTTCCTTTTTGTGTTAATGATATTTTCTCAGTTTTACCCCCAGGGGCCCGGGCATCACTATATGTTTAGATTTAACCATCTATGCCTCTGCACTCCATACCAAATCTTACCAATTTCTTCAATCTGCAATTCTCAGAAATTTCCCGGGCCCCAAACCCTGGCTTCCGCTTTTCTACCTCTAAATCTTTCTCCCTTTTTTACTCTGCTCACTGTAGGTCCCCTCCCCCCCTCTTCTATATCGCCCCCCACTCCCAATGCCGTTCCCCTTTGGCAAATTCCTAGGGGTCATTTTTGACTGCAAACTGTCCCGGCGAGCCCCAATTTTACAATTAAAAAAAAAAGCTCTCCGCCGTCTTCGAATCTTAAAAACCTATCCCATATATCATTTTGGGTCAACGCAAAATTCCCCTTTATCTTCAGTTCTTTGTCCTCTCCATCTTGATTAGGAGCCCTATCTACCCCCTGCCCCAATTTTCTCCTTTCCATTTGATACAATCCCTCACTGTGGTCTTGCTTTTGCACTAGGGCCCTTTTTGCTCCTCCCCGTTGAGAGCCTGTCACTGAATCAGGCATACCCTCTCTATCTCGACTCGTCCCTTCTCTCTCCCGATGCTAGTTCGATTCCCCCAATTTTCCTCATAAATAACTATCCCCCAACCCTACTTCTTACCTTTGCTTCATCTCCCCGTTACCTCTCCTTTCTCCACTCGCATGGAACCCTCCCCCTTCCCCTTTTCCCCTCCCCAACCTCTGCCCTTTCGTCCCTTCCGTCCCTCCCTGGCTATACCTCACCCCCAATTTGCTCTTTGTTTTCTCCGACCCACCAAAATCAAAATCCCTCCTACTGTCCTTTCACAATTTCCCTTTACCCTGTCTCCCCTCATTTATCTAGTATTCACGATATATGTGGCTCCAAATCCACCTCCGGGGCTGGTTTGCAGTAATCTTCCCAATCGTACTTTCAAATACTCCTTTCCCTGAAACCGTGCCCTTTCTACAGAAAGTATCATCCTTTTTTCTCTAAAACACAATACTCCTCTTTTTTCAATTTTACAGACTCCCGTAATCATTTTAAATTTAAAGTCAATACACACCACCAACCCCCTTGTTTGTAAACCCGAACTGGTTATTTACCTGTCCACACGCCATAAAACAAACAAAAATTTTTCTGGGTGCCCAGCCAGGGGAATCCCCGGCAATGAACAGGGAGAAAACTAGCCGCCACCCCCTAGTCCCCATCTACCAACCACGCTTCTCACGTATCTAGCCACGGTTATTTCCACCTTTAAGACCTTTTGTATAACGTGGCAATCTTTTTGGGCAAGCCTCCGCACTAATAAAATTTTCATTTGTAAAACTATCAACTCCTCCTGGTCAACTCCATTTCATCGAACAGCGTTGGGGACCGTTTACCCATTTCGCATTGGCCCCACCCTTCCCCAAAACACTCCATTGATGTCCAATTGATCCCCCTTTTGTTCCTTATGTAAGTTCCCTTTCCTCCCACACATCCCATTTTCTGCCCACTTTTTTTAAAAAACCCCTCCTCTGCTTTCACCACCTCCCCCCCATCAGACTCCTTCAGAAACCCACATTTTTGCTTTTAAAACCTATTTTTTTCCTCAAACGCATACAATCCTTTATCTAATTAACTCCTTACCCACCCGACCCAACCCTTTCACTCCCAATTCCCTTTTCCCACTTTTGAAAACTAAACATAACTCAACCCCCCTCCCCCAAATTAAAAATATGGCTACATGACCTTAGAGACTGCAATTTCTCTTCTTTTTTAAACCCTTTAAACCCTTTAAACCCTTTCCCCAGAAATGCAGAGCTTCATGAAATGTAATACCAACAAAATTTTCTCTTTTTTCTTATTTCATTTTTGTTGGCTTGGTGATGCTAAATGTTTTCTAACCCCTTTTAAAGATGACAGAGTAAAAAGTATTAACTGGGTGTAAAAAATTCAAAACATTTACATTATCTTATTTTGTAGTTGTGAAGAGGGTACTAAATGCAGCCACGTGTTTCACCATGATATAATTTTGTTTCCTTAGGTAAGTAAATCCTAGGGAAATTTTAACGTTATAGTTATTTAAAACAACAGTGCCTATATGAACATAATTATGTAAATATGTGCATGTTTTTGTTGTATATTGACATATAAATTTTTGGTGTGTGTGTATATTATATAATATATTTTATATTAAAAAAATTATATAAATATATAATATATTTTATATTATTTTTATATATATATATATATATATAAAACATATAATTAATTATATTTATATATATATATATATATAATATAAATTATAATTTTACACCAACATAGATTTTTGTAATTTTAATATATATTAAAATTATATTTATTATATATAATATATAATATATATTTTACACATTTTGTTTTATATATTAAATATTTAAAATATATTATATAATACAAAATTTTAAAATATAAAAATATTTAACATAATGGTGTTTAAAATGAAAAAATATATATATATATTATATATATATAATATATATTTTTATATATATATATAATATTTACACTATATGGTAATATATGTGTGTATAATATACATTATATAATATATTATATATATATTATATATATTATTATAATACACACACACCAAAACACACCACACACACACAACCAATATTTAACACACAAACACACGACACACACCCCAGCACGCACACACACATCCCAGCACCCAACACCACCACACACACACAAAAACCACCACACCACACACACACCCCACACAAAAACACCACCCACACACAACACACACCACACCACACACCACCATAAACACACACACCCGTAATACCACCCCAAACACACACAAACCACACACACACACACAACAAACCACACACACACAAAACACACCCACACACACACCACCCCACAGAGTACATGTGGGGGCAATGAGGCTTCCCCCCTAATAAATAGCCCCCCAATACAAAATCTCCCATTCCTACCCAGGTTCCCCTTTGACCCCTGTTCTGAACCGCAGCACTACCCCCCTAATGTATGTACGATCCCCCTAAGTCAAAACCAATCTTTAGGGGGAAAATTCCTGTCTCCCAACATGCCAACTGTATCACCTTCCCCCCCCTACCTTCTTCATCAAATACCCCCCTCTTCCCCTTTTTTATTTACAGCCCCCTTGGCACTCTCCTAATACCTCCCTCAACACTATCCCCCTTCCACATGCCCCGTCCTTCTATACCCCCCCCCTACAAAATCTTTGAACTCTATTTGCCCAAACCAAAAAGGGACCGATTTTGTGTCCCTCCCCCAGCCCTTACTCGGGAAAAACCCCTCTCTTCCAGAATGTCTTTCAAAAACAAGAGGCAAAATCTCTTTTCCCAGCCAATCCAACGTTCCGTCACAGTAAAACCTGAAAAAAAAGTATAGCATTTCAACTCTATGATCTCTTGGTAAATCATTCCTTGCAAAATCATCCAACTCTCAAATTGCACCGGAACTGTCACTATTTCCAGCAAACTGCCCAATTAAACAAAAATGGCCCGATTCTGGAGAAGTTTTACTCGCCTGCCTCATGGATATAATGAGATATAGTACGTACTACCATTCCCCCCGAGGTCGTCTTAAAAACCCACTAAAATTGCCAAAAAATTTTTTCTGTAAACAGACCCTTTCCCCTTTTAATGTTTACATTTTCCGACCTATAAACCTCCCCCCCGTCATGCCCAAAAAAAATTTTTGGGGTTTTTAAGACATCCCGCCAAAAAAATTTCCGATCCCCCGCCCAAAACCCGTCATACTGATTTTA